>NC_060207.1:59796428-60103214 GCF_021130785.1 Homalodisca vitripennis
AGTAGCTTTAAATATTGCTTTAAAATGTCTCAATTCTATTTTGTTGTAAAATATCACAGACCTAAAATTTTTACAATCGCAAATGGCCGCTATCCTGAAACTTTCTATTGGTTGTGACTACCCAAAGAACTTAACTAAACATTGCATAGCTTCAGTTTGAATTAGCTATTAATTCTGCTAATTAAGTGTTCACTATTATTCCCGTATTGGTACTGTATAGTATTCATAGGCAAAAGTTTGTATTGCAGTCATCTGAAAAACTTGATGGCAGAATAAACAAGTAACAAACATTGTGAATAATCTGAGAGTTTTAAAAGTCTTTTTTACGATGAAAAAAAAATATATATAACAATTCCTTTGGAAGTACACAAAGTATGTATTTGATCGTTATAAGCAAATTAACAACCATAATTTCTGGTTGATTGTAACCAAATAAATGTTACATTTTTACAAATTTATGTTTTTAAATTTTTGTTTCTAAGGTTTCAAGACGATAGAGCTTTTAAAATTTAGAAATGTTGCTAGTATTATGCCAACCTTCAAACTCATAATACCATCAGTGTTGTACAAATTAACCATCATAACTAAAAATACCTATCCCCCTCAGTGAAATCTACCTTTTTTTTACTATTCCGGCAGTAATATTTATTCCTAAACTGCATATATTTTAAGCAGATCGTACTCATAATGCAGATATGTAATACCCGTACTACTCTTTTATGTAGTAAGAATAAAATCCAAATAATTACAACACAGAAGGTCTAGATTTTGATTATATATTATAACAGTAGTAGATAGAAATATAATTTGCCTTATAGATATAACTATTCCAGTAGACATGATAAAAATTGTGTATGATTGTATAGTAAAAGTTTTGAAAATTTTAAACAACCAGACATGACGTTCGGAGATCAAATAAGCTGGGAAGTCCATTCTTACTGATAAATAGGCTAATCCATATTACTTTGTTAATTTCTTTGCGTGTTAATTTTTTGTTTAGATGAGATTTGTGGGTTTACTCCCTCCAGGGGTGCACCGACGGTGGGAGGGGAGAGACAAACAGGACAAATAAAAGTTAATATGGTATTTTGATAACAACTTTATTTCCTTGCTATTCTTATTTTCATTACATTAATATAATATTCTTTATACACTCTGACCCTCCACTTTCCCCTCCTTTTATTAATTCAAAAGTACTATAAAATTTCCACTGTAGGACCTAATACATCAAAAATTTCCTAGGTCATTGAATGAGAAACAATCTAGTAAAACATGTTTTCAATCACTTTACAGGAATTATAGTCCTTTAAATTAGCAACTTTAGGCAATTGTGTAACTAGGCTCTAATAAAAACAGCTGAAAATACATTTTTAGCAGTATGAATGTGAGTTAAAACCTTTGATTGTATTAGTTGTCTAACTAATACAATCAATTATTATATCTTCAGGAATTGATACTTTTAAAATTATTTATGGCTGAAGGGAATAATATTTGTTATAAACATAATTTTAAAACTACATATTTTTTAATAAAGTTATAATTTAATAAATTAGTTATTTTAAAATAAAACACATGTCCATTCCATTTCTGAATGTATCTTTCACATACACCTCATAAAAAATCTTATCCTTATCTTCAACCGTTTTACTTTTTACCAAATTATAAGATAATATTACATTCTGTGTCAAATGCATAGCCTCGTCGATTGATCAATTTATATAGTTTTTTTTTAATTATCCTGCTTCTACATTTTATAGATAGATAATTTATTAATTAGATGGTTAGACTATTTATTCTAACCTGACTAATTCCAATTGAGGCAGTATATTTTTCTTTTACGTTGTAAGAGAAAACAATATTTTTTATTATTTTTTTACATAATCGAAAAAGAATGCAATTTTTACAGTATGTAGCCCAAATTACGTAAAGCACCCTTGTTGTCAAGCATTGAAGTTCATTCAATCCACTGTAATTTTCCATCTAACGATGTATTGAATGGTTAAGTTATTTGAAATGTATTAGTATAACACTATATACATATATCTTCATTCAGACTGTAATTAAATAATTGTGCTCAGCTTAACACAAGCAAGACTCAGGGAGATTAGCCTTGTTGTAAATCTATTTGTTTGGTTATGATAGAGCTGAGAACGGAGACATCAAGTGCAGAGTGAAGGAAAAGAGGAACTAATTGAGGGGCTGGAGGGGTAAGGGGACTGCCGTTGGATGGGGGAAGGGCAAGTGCGTTCCTGCTCGTGCGTCCAAGAGCAGCACGGCAGGAAGCAGACTGAAAATCCAAAGGCGCACGTTGTCTTATTAAGAATCAACATAATTTCATATGAATTTGTTTTTTAAAATTCAAAAACGCCAAATTTTGTGTGTCATTCTCCCAGAGGGAGTAACATATTTTTAATTCTAAAATATAAAAAATTAATACTTTTCTGTAAAGTTTCAAACATAGTGGGAAAATTAACTTATGTATTTCAAAATAAAAAATGTGTCACTCCTTCCGATCATATTTCACATATTTACTGTAAATATTTGAAATCCTTATCGCCAGACGTTTTCCATTGGGCCTGATTATAAAAAGACCCAAAATGACTTTTTGTGGCTACTTTACTTTAGTATTACTTATTGTGGCTTCAAAAAGGGTATCTTAAAGCATTGTGACTGTTATAATGAAAAAATTTTACTCAACCCAAAACCGATTACACCACCTTAATCAATATTAAGTGCATGATTTTTTTTCAATTAAAGAATTTAGACTAGTTTGCTGAAAGTTGTGTCATTTAAGCTACTTTTCCTTCTAGCCAAAAACTAGAAGTCCTGAATGGATTAAAATTTTCATTAAACTAGTATTATTGGTGTCCAGGTTGTGATTCAGTGGGCCAAAGAAGGTGGAGTTTTGCTGATTGGCTACGAATTGTATCGTCAGCTCAGCCTGCAGAAGCCCAGAAAAAGGCGGTGCAACAGCAAACGCAAAATAAATCCTGATGACGACATTGATGATGAGAAAAATAAACATCTCCTAGAAGGTATCATATTTTGTTTCAATCTGTGCGATAATAAAATAATAGGATGAGAGCTAAATAATTTAACTTATTTTTTGAGGTTGGGATAGTATTGGTGTGGGAGAATTTCCAACAAAATTATAAAATAAAAGGAACAAGAGTTTTTTCTTACTTTTAAAAATTTGTTACTATAATTGAAAATGGAGAAACAAATCACAGACAGTAAAAAAAAAAAAAAAAACTAAATACCAATGTACAGTTCCAAGTAATCTTTTTAAAAACTTACGGGCTGTTTTAAATTAATTAATACCTTTAGGAGCATGACTAAATAACATTTTGTTTCATCCAATAAACTTTCTGCAAAAACTTTCTCTTGGAGTTCAGTTTTTCAAAAACCATTTTTGTTGTTCAGTGAAACCTCGTTAAGTCTGACCCCTTTAGGTCGTTTATCCAGATAACCTGGATCAGTTCAGGTAAATTTAAAATTAGCTTTTTGTCGTCTGCCCAGACTGCCGAGCGTGGGATGGATGTTTGTTTATCAGTAGATTGTTCGTAGAACAATCAGCCGAACGCATAACACGGAACGTGGGGAAGGGAAGGATAGCCTACCTGCTAGGTTGAAAAAATGTCGATGGATGCTCAGATGTTAACATTAATATTATTGAAAGTTGGATGGAAGCTACTGTACTTGTTGTGATAAAGATGCTGATAACATGGAGAACTTATGAAGAAAACACTGAAAATATTCTAGTTATAAGCCATGTAGAAACAGCATCTTATTTGGGGAACTTAATGGTTTATTTTGAGCAACAAGAAGAGAACACCAGCCTAGCTTCTCATACTAAAAAAGATGTGTGACTGCACGCATGAAAAACAGCATTCAAACCTAACGCAATTCAAATTAACAAAATACTTTCAGAAAAATTAAACTGTATGTACTGCATTATACTTTATTGTGATGTGTATTTTAATTCTTTTTCTCTAATAAAAAGAAGGTGTAATGTTTGTACATGTTGTTCTTTATCATTTCAATATTCCCCGTTTAACCTGGACTTTCGTTATGTCGGATTGACGTGTAAACTGACTTAACCCTTTCCGGGCCAGGCGGCAATATATTTTTTTTATGTTTATTTATTCCCTGGTATATTTGTAGATAATTAATATGAATATAATTTTTATTTTGGAGGTCTATGCATTTTTATTTCGTAATTGTCACGTGACATTATCAGCTGACTCGATCTTTTGTTGTTAATTCTTTATGCTTCAGTGTAATCGTATTATTGTATGCTGGATTTTTCTTCATTATTTTATTTTGTGGTTGTAAATATTAGTAGTGTTAGTTGTTACCTGCTTAGCTATTGTGTGTAGTAGTTGACAATTTGCGAGCTCACGGGAGTGAAATTGTAAATAGCACATTCGTAAATAGAAAAAGTATAAATAAATTTCCAAAAAAATTGTGTAAATATTTCTTGGTAAACAGTGTTTTTTGACTGTATTGAAACTGTTTATGGATCCTACAATCATCTATTTACTGGTACATCCATAATGTGAATATTTATTTTAAGTTTCTTGCAATGTAAGTCAGTTGCTTTAACACTTATCAAATGTTGCGAAGTACAATTATGCGTATTTATACAAAATGTGTCATAAAAAATTTATTTACGAGAGAACACAAAATTTTGTATGGTTGTTCCTTTCTAAATGTATAATATAATAAAATAGCTTCCCATAGTAAAATTATTTTTCCTTTTTTTAGTTATTTGCAAAAAAAATCTTTTTATTTAATCTATTTAAACATTATTTTTTTAAATTTAAAATTAAAACTGCATCTATATGTTTTGTTGTTGATAGTATATATATCTATACGAGTAATTTGGTGCAACTTTTAGGTCATTCTCTAATTTTTATGAAAAATTATAAATTTTAATCCAAGAGACTGCAAAATCGCCAATTTTAGCCTGGCACTTTTGACTAGTCACAAGGGGATATGAGATGTGAAAAATTTTGGAACATCTCATATTTGCTCCTGGCCCTGAAAGGGTTAACGAGATTGCACTGTATTGTAACAAAATAAACCAAATTTTTAGTATACCCTGAGGTATAACAGGATTTAGGATAGATACCTCCCCCCCCCCCATATGAAGAAGATATATATTCCCGTCCTGGAAACGTTGCGCTATACCTTTTGTAACATGTAACAATGGCAAATGTCATGTTATCCCTTCAAACCCTCCATCGTCAATACCAAACTTTAAACAAAGAACCCTAAGGTAGTTTTATGTGGAAAACTAGAAACTGGTCTTTTTTATAAGTAGTTCTTTTAAAGTTATTCTTAAAAAAAAGAGGTAATTCTAAGCAATATATGGGTCAACCTCGATTTTTCTCATATTACAATATAATGTTCCAATAGTCAATTAGAAAAGGAAATGACTAGAATTTCTTGCCGGAAAGCAGTTATAGGGAGCAGGCAACCGCCAGACGGTCATATATTGCTTAGAGTTACCTATTAGTGATCAGGGGCACTGACGTGATCTGGGCTTCAAATTTGGAACTACTCGAGTTAATTTTTTTTCTAAAAGAGCAAGCAGCGCGAAGCGGGCAGGCATCGTGCGTGATCCTTTTTTTTATTAAAAATTTCTGATAAATTGTTATTACATATTACAATATAATGTAGGTATTGTATGTAAAACAATTTTAAACACATAATTACATGCTGGAAAGCAAAGTAAACCAATATAATCCGCCCAATACAAAATCTCCGTAAAAATCTGGTAAAGGAATCTGTGTCATTCCTTTGGCCTGAATCAATTCAGTATATACGAAGATCACGCACGATGCTTGCCCGCTGCGCAGCGCTTTGCGCTGCTTGCTCTTTTAGAAAAAAAATTAACTCGAGTAGTTCCAAATTTGAAGCCCAGATCACGTCAGTGCCCCTGATCACTAATAGGTAATTCTCGCGGTTGCCTGCTCCCTATAACTGCTTTCCAGCAAGAAATTCTAGTCATTTCCTTTTCTAATTGACTATTGGAACATTATATTGTAATATGAGTTGCCTGCTCCCTATAACTGCTTTCCGGCAAGAAATTCTAGTCATTTCCTTTTCTAATTGACTATTGGAACATTATATTGTAATATGAGAAAAATCGAGGTTGACCCATATATTGCTTAGAATTACCAAAAAAGAATACACTTTTTCAAAAGAGAATTCAATCTAATATTTATTGTAATATGTATGGTGGTTAAAGGATAATATTTTTTACTCCATTGATAAATTTTTAGCCTGTGATATTAGCACATTAAGTGTTTAACATCTTAATTTTAATTACGTGTTTGTCTCATTTTTATAGCTATTATATATACTTGTTATTGTAAATTTTATTTTAATCTGAAATCACATTGTTGTCTTATCTAAATGTGTTATCTGTAGAACAAAGTTTATTAGGCCATTGTTATTTTTTAATCTCATTTTATTATTACTTTTGTGATTATATTGTCTGTTAAACAATATATAATTTTAATTGTTAGTAAATATGAACAAAATAATGATAAGTTTAAAACTTTGTCAATTACACTGTTTGTGTTTAAAGACGATAAAAAATTCTTGATTCTTAGGAGTGGCTATTAGTGAGACTCAGACGGCAAAGATGTGTTACATGTGTACGCATTGACTACCTTTGATTTTTTTAAACACATTATTTCATAGAAACGTCTAAAAAAAGTGTTATATACAACAAAAATTAGATTTATATAATTTTAACATAATTTTTCTCCTCATGAAAGCATTTAGACTCGAAGTAGAACATTTAGTTTCACACTCTGAGTATTAAATTTTGTTTTATGTCAACAGATAGTTAAATGGTCACAGTAAAAAATCCATTTTAAGGTCTAAATTTGTAACTCTGAAAGAAAGTATTTGCAAACACTCCTTCATTTGAAAAAAAAATTAATTTAGACCCCTAGAATATGTTTCTGAGTACTTTTACATGCTTTCAGAAATATCTTGTGTAGGAGCAAATGTGATTCAGTTTAAATATAACAAAATAAAAGGAAGTACCTAGCATTAAATGCTGATAAAAATCTATATGAAATTTTTTCCAGGAATTGTAGGAAATTGTTTTTAATTTCTTAGATGAATAAGTATATGTGTACAACATTTTTTTCATCAAGAAAATATCACATTATTTCAATTCTTTTAGATGTATTTTTGCTAATAATACCTTTAAAATATATTTGTTATTCACATACAAGGTTTGCCCGGAAAGTAATAATATTGGCCACTTAAATGCGATCTAGTCACCAGCAGTGTGCTCCCTGGCGGCAAGATCTGTTTCCTAAACTAAGCCAATGAATACCTTATAAGAAGCGCAAAGCCAATGTTAAAAAGTCTGCCAACTTTTATTTGAATTTGGCAAGCTTAGCGAGTCTACTAGGCAGCGTGAAGGGCGCTCGTGGCGTGGCCAGCTAGAGTGAGACAGAAGACAGAGCGGGAGCGAGGGAGAAGACAGTGCGCGGCCAGTTAGAGAGAGAGAGAGAACAAGCTAGAGCGAGAGGGAAAGAGGGGGAAACAAGCGCTCCTAGCGGCGGACGCGCTAAGCTCGTTTTGGCGGGAAACCAACTTGGCAGACTATTCTCCATAAGCTTTGCGCTTCTTATAAGGTTTGTATTCATTGACTAAGCACACACCAGGCTGCAGGTGTGTCTCAGCCAAGGAACAGTTGTGCAAAAGTTGTTTTTAACATCTCAGAAAACATAAGAAATTGAGCATTCGCTCGAGCTGCCAATTCTGTTTTCTACAAAGAAGGCTTTGCACACCTGTACAGAACTATCTGACGGAATCAATTGGAGATTGACGATAATTTGAAACTCCACCACAACAAGGCACCAGGCTAAACCGCCATTGTGTAACCACCTATCTTGCCCTGATAGAGATTGTAGTCCCTGTGGTCTTTAAGATTTTCCTGCAAACCATTAATCAAAATAGATTATTGCAGGTCACATTTTGCAAGCTTTTTTGCATGATAGAAATCGTGTTGTTAACAGTATATAAAGCTCAAGAAGGCTATTTTAACAAAACATACTGGTCGGATCCATACTTTTTTTTAAACAGACTCTTACTTTAAACAGACTCTCTTACTTTATGGCCAAAACTTGTATACCATACTTTATTTTAACCAGACTATACTCTCTTACTTTATGGTCAAAATATTTATAAATTATTCTCAACTCATTGTTGTTTTAACATTGTTAGCTACATAATACTCTGAATATTAACTAACAGCAGGTTAACTTAGTTGTTTACTACAATTTTGGTTTGTTTGTATTTTCACAGAAATGCATGCAGCTCTGGTGAAACCAGGTCCAGACTTAGTAATTTGTGATGAGGGACACAGGATAAAGAACAGTCATGCTTCAATATCTCAAGCTCTGAAACAGATCCGAAGTAAACGTAGAGTTGTTCTCACAGGCTACCCCCTCCAGAACAATCTCCTTGAATACTGGCAAGTCTCTCATTTACTTTTTCTTATAAATTTTGACGTTTTTCGTTTGGAATGTGCAAACTTTAATAATTAATATCAAACAGCATTTTTTTAATTCTTAATTTTAAATTGAATTAAAAAAATTTTACTACAAAGTAGAAACATACCTCAGCCAAACTTTCTCGATTATGATTAAATGTTTTAGTATTTCAGATTAAATAGGTGTCAATTTAACGGTATCAGTCTGACAAACACGTCATTATTACAGGTGTATGGTGGACTTTGTGAGACCAAACTACTTGGGCACAAAGACAGAGTTCAGCAACATGTTTGAACGGCCAATACAGAATGGGCAGTGTATCGACAGTACCCCTCAAGATATACGTCTGATGCGTTACCGAGCCCACGTCCTGCACTCTCTGCTTGAGGGATTTGTTCAGAGGTGATGTTAGGTTTTTGTTGTACTTACGGCAGTACTTAAATTACCGATTGGTGAAACATGTTTTTGTAGTTCTTTGTGCATGAAATTATTTAGAAATACATATCAACGGAATAATGTAATTTATAAATAATATTTTAATTGAATTTCGTTTTTTCTGTGTCTATATTTTTCAACGCTTGCGTGTCTGCTGATCTATGCGCAGACTTCAGCTCCTCGATAGTAAACAGACAATCCCTAATTTTTATTTTATCCGTACGTCGTACTTTGTGTAGTTATAAACAAATATATTCTCTATAAAAATACATCCATATATTTTGACGTAAATGTAATATATTTCTCGCACATCGCTAGTGACGAAATGCTACAGCACCACAGCTTTGTGGCATTTCTTGCAAATATTGCTAGTGATGCTAAAACATTATCGTTCCACTTGGCGTAAGGGTTAAATACAGTACTACAGTTGTCTATTTGGTTTGAAAATAGACTAGATAATCGGAAATTTTCGACCGGGAAATTTTGAATAGCCACCCTGCATACGCATACGAAAAGATTTGACCATAGGAGATGATCTATACAACACCCGCCATGGTGCCAACTTTGCTCTACCAATACATCATTCTGCTTGATTTCAAAAGAAATCTTAAATAAGGGCAAGTTATTCAACTGCCTACCCTCTGACATCAATATATAAAGCAATTTCAAGACAAAGAGTAAAAGGTAGTTTTCACTTGGGTCCTTTTTTTTAACTAGAGAACTTGGAATTTAACCTAAACTTATAGTAAATTTTGTCACTTTTCTCTTGAACTGATCACAATTGACATTATATATTTATTTAAAGTTTTGTAACTATATTTGACATATACTTGTAATTCTCAAAGAACTGTACAAATAAAGATTATTGTCTATGTACTCTTCAACACCTAATACAATATGTTAGTATTGAGGTTTACATTCCAAGGACTTGCCTATCAAGAGTTATGGTAAAGACCGACAGATGGACTGCCCAACTTTTTTATCCCAAAATCAATAAAGGTTTTCCTTGGACCAGGTCTCGAGTCTCTAAGACCCTTTCAAGTCCGTAATAAAGAACAATATTTAATTTATCGTTATAGAACAAGGTAAACTTAACACTGTATTTATTAGGTTTCATAATTACTTTGTATAGGCTGTAGGGTGGATGAGTGAGTGTGTGAGTGAGAATGAGTGAGTGATAGTGTGAGAGAGTGGGAGATACTGAGAGTGAGAGTGAGAGAGAGAGGGAGGGAGGGAGGGGGAGAGAGGGAGGGATAGAGAGGGAGAGGGGGAGAGAGACAGACTTCTCTGTGCTGCCTGACTGTCGAATAGGAGATAGAACTTGAACCTCCTTTGGTTTTCTTGGTAGGTTGATCCAGACGTTACCACTTTGAAATGCTGTCGGGAAGGAATCCAGGGTCTTAGAGGACCAGAGGTTTGGTCCGTTCAAACCCATATTTACCCCTTCGTCTCCCCTTGACTATCTGTGTAACAGATCTTTGCTCCCTTCTCAAAAGAGAGACATTCCTGTGGTCATTCTTGGTGCTTTGGTATGTGGTGTGATCACTTAGAAAGGGTGATCAAAGCAGAATTATTTCGCCAAAATATCTGAGCAATGTAGGAGCATGTGTTGTTTTTCTAAAACGTGTTGATTATATCTCACAGGAACTATGAAAGAAATCATTTGTTGATGCATGAATACCATTTGTCCAGATTAAGATTAGATACTTATTGAGTACGCTTCATAAACATATAAATACAGGTTATCTTATAGTTATTCCATATTTTTACAGACGAAGCCACTCAGTATTGACAAATGCTCTGCCTCAGAAAGAAGAATATGTTATTCTAGTACGAATGACTACATTTCAACGGAAGTTATATGATACATTTATGAATGAGGTTGTTCGAACGAAAGCTGTGCCAAATCCTCTTAAAGCATTTGCTGTTTGCTGTAAGGTAAGTACTACATCATATATATTCTTATTTCAATCAGTTGGTTATTGTTAGTAATATAACATTTTTAAACTGAAGTAGACTATTCCGATATCTAAAATGAAACATATTTAAACTGATCTTAACATTTTTAACTCCAGGCAATGATGTGGAGGATAGGAAAGATTACATTTTACTGTACAGTAGAAATCTTTTGTGATTTAAAGAACACTCCATAAAATTATACAATAGGCAGCATTGGACTGAAAGAGACCAAAGTAGGGGGTTCTGAGAAGTTCAAAATACTGATTGCAGGTCTATGAAACAGATTTTTGTACATTTCTGTTTTTATGAATTGAGTAAACAATGTTGTCATTTAGTAATATGTGGCTAAATTTATTTTTGAAAACAGTCATCATGGTAACTTTGCAAAGAAAAGTTTAGTGTATTTTGAGGCTAGGAAAGTTAAGTTTTGTAATTTAAGTATGATGTAAGTAGATTGTTTAATTAAAATTCCCCTGACACACGATCAATGGTATAAGGAGGAAAGAGGCATACTGGATAAAACGTGGACATGTAAGCCAAAACCAGGAGATGAAACTGTCGAGAACAATTAAAACAGTTTTGTACAAAGGCCAAAAAAGTATTTATGAAAATGTGGTCAAGAGTTAAGTACTACACTTTATAAAGTTTTGAAGAAATGACTTAAATTTAATGGTTACAAACTCCAGCTATTGCATGCTTTGAAGCCTTTTGACAAATAACTGAGGTAATACTTAGCTGTTGATATGCAGCAAGAAAGTGGACTGTGTAAAAATATTATAAGCCGTACTGTTTTTAGTGATGAGGCTACCTTTTACTATCTGGAAAGTCATAACGTTCCTATGTGGGAAAGTGAAAATCCTCATGCCTTTGTAAAACATCAGGTTCTCTTCAAATAAACATTTTGTGTGATCTGTCCTGATACATGTTATTGGTCCATTTTTCTTTACTGATGCACTATTAAAGATTTATCTGTGTTAATGTGCTCTTTAACATTAAAAATGGAAATTCGGTTTTACAAGATGATCCTCCTAACTATAGCAAATTGTTAGTGATTTTATGAACGGGAAATTTCCTGTAAGTTGGATAGATGGGGGAAAGTCTTGGCCACCATGTTGACCTTCTTTCGATTTTTTATTCGTGTTGCTGTGTCAGAAGTTAAGTTTATAGCGAACTTATTTGAAATATTGAACATTTAAAGCAACTAATCAAAGGTGCGATAGAATCAAGCACCCCTGAATCTTGATCAAAGTGTGGGAGGAGATCAAAGTTTGCTTGGACGTCTGTAGAGCGTTTCATGGTGCTCATGTTGAGCTCAGATAAACTGACATAAAACTGTTTAATCTTATCTTAATCTCAGTTTTGTGCTGTATATACTTTTGTAAAAAAAGTTATTATAAGCGAGACATGACTTGTGGACACACTGTGTATAAAAATCTTCCCTAGAGCTATAGTTTATGATCATTTAAATTTATTAGCAAAATCACAGGCTTTAAAAATAGTTGTGCCAGAATGTTAAAAATTAATAGAAATAAATGAGAAATTATGAGGTTCATCTGAATTAAGCACTGGTAAAGTTGCACATATGTTAACAATATTATTTATATGGTTGATCACACTTGGTGGGGCCAAGATGTAGAATGCTCTGCCTGAAAACCTGAAGAAATCAAATAAGCAACTGTTTGGCCAATATCTCAAGACGTGGCTGCAAGAACGCCCATTTTACTCTTTAAATGAATTTTCAATCATTAACCCGTATTGTATTGACCTGGTTAGACCTGTATTGTAAATTATTCTCTGTGACTCCATTCTCATCTTGACGATGATTTAATAAAGATATTTTGACTTTGACACTTTAGTTCATAATGAATACCAGCGTCTATATATTTATGACTAGTAATCATTAACAAAAATAAGCAATATTTCTTAAATTTTTTTTGTAGTTAGAGAAATTTACATTATGAAAGCCATTTTTAGCATCACAATGGCTTTAAGCTATTTCCATTTTGCTTGCATCTCAGTTATATATTTTAAGTACTTTATAAAATTTAGTTATAGGTCAAAAATAGTGGACCCAAATACTTTTAGATACAATATGTTACATCAATAAGTTAAGAAGGAGGTCCAAGAACTATGCCTTGTGAACTTCCATGAACATTCAAGTGAATTCAATCTTCACCTTTTATTTCTGACCGTGACTAACATATATGTAGTGTAAATAAATAACCCTTAAGTTCAAAAATAAATAAATGTAATTTAAAGAGTAAAAAAAATTGGTTTTAAGTGATATTTATAAGATATTTCATGATTTCAGTTCAAATTAAATATAATTGTCATTGTTAAGGTTATATTTTTTTCGTAGTTTTAATTACATTCATTCTTAATTTATTGTTTTTAATATTAAATGCTGATTCTCCTATCAACTAGTGACAAAATTGGTTTCAATATATTTGACTTCATGGACATGTTTTTATTCTTTTATGTGTAATATTTCTACAGATTTGGAACCACCCGGATGTCTTGTATCACTTTCTCAAGCGCCGGATGATGGGATCAGAAGCTGTAGACTTAGATCTAGAGGAGACAGCTGGAGCCCTGGTTCCCCCCACCACTCCTGCAGGCACTATAGTACCAGTGCTTCCAGTCAAGCGAGGTCGGGGACGAAGTCCCAAAGGAACCTCTCCAGTCAAGCGTGAACGGAAGGTCAACCCAAGAAAGGTAAAAGTTTACATCTTATTTTCAATTATTTATTTTTATTAATATATTTTTTATAATTTACCCTTCAAGCTGGTTTGCCATAAAAGTAAGTTGGCATTCTGGCTATCAGATGGTGAAGTCTTGTGTTTTAATGATGATGTATTTTATTGTCTAAGTTTCCACTTAACACTGCATCAACACATTGCTAACACAATTATAATCTTGAGATATTTCAGCCTCGCTTGTGATATTTATCTTTATTCAAGTGATCCTAAACTGATTTTCAGTTTAAAATTAACTTTGTTTTTGTTTATTTTTTTAACCTACTCATCTCTTTCACTGAGTGAATCACAATTGTTTATAGAAGTTGAAAGATCAACTGAATTTACTCTCCGCTACATAGCGCTACTTATCTGTTATTTCCCTCAGCTGTTTTTAACAATAGAAATTAGTTTTGCATTTTACGGTATTGGTCGCGTGTATTGTTATGTGTAGTTAAAAATGGAAAATTACGATAATCCAAATCAGATTGTTATTTATTAGAGAGTGCCAGTAAGTGTAACATGAAATATTACAATAGTTCATGAAATAATATTTTGTATATCTTTGTAAGTATATAGACAAAAATATGTATAACTTATATTTGATAATCCAATTCGATGTACAGGTAAATAGATCATAAAAACCGGATTTATCTGTTCTGCTACTGATGCGTAAATTAATTGGTGCTAATGAGACACGTGCTGCTAAACAAATCAGTTCATAATGGGTTAATAATGCAGTATTAGGAACTGCTAAAAATATGATTTGGTTTACAGACATTGCATCATTCTAAGTTAAATTCTCATTATATTTTGCATAATAAAAACAATGTCTTAAATAAACTATATAGGATTTTATTGGAGCCAAAATTGTAATTTGCAATTAGTAAATTAACTGTAGAAACTAAAAAAAATTGTGAACTAAAGACAATAATTTAATTTTAGATGAGTAGATATTAAAAAGCATTACTTATAAAAATAAAATATGTTTCAGCGAGGAGGAGCTGATCAGGAATCGCCTGCCAAGAGTCCTGTGGTAGCAGCTGTGATGCCAAATACAACAAACAGCAACCCACAGACTTCTGACTCATCCACTTTACAGTCTCATACAACTGTTCAGCCGCCCCAACAAGATGTCAAGCCTCCACAACCCTTCCCACAGCAACCAGGCAACACTCAGTTCCGGCCAAATTTCCCTTATCCCAACAATGGAAACAACCAGTTCCCTTCTCAGTATCCTGGAATGAACCAAAACTATGGAAACCCAAATTTTAATCCTCATCAGCAAGGTGACTTTGGAATGCCCCCACCATATCCAGGCTTCCAAAATCAACAAGGATTCAACAATCAGAACATGTACTCAAACTTTGGAGGAAATTATTACTCTTCACAGCAAGACCAATCATTCGGCGGAGGAAATTATTGGAATAACCCATTTTTTAACAATGATCCCAACAATCCTAGTATGTTCCCAAACTATAACGATCCTGATACTAACAACTCTAACTTCTACAATCAAGACATGATGGGATCTGACGGGTTTAGTGGTGGTCATCGAGGGTACAACAGTGGAATGGGTATAAATCGTCCAGGAATGAGTGGTATGAATCCTCTTCAACAAGGAAGGATGGGTATGAATAACTCTGGCCATGGTATGATGGGAATGAATTCTGGAATGGGAGGAATGAATATGAATAATATGAACTCAATGGGTATGCCAATGAATAATATGAATCCCGGAAACATGACCATGAATCAAAATAATTTTGGAATGAATTCAATGGGAATGAATTCTCTTGGACAAGGTAATTTGGGTATGAATTCTCAGAATCAATCTGGAATGAATATTAGTCAGTCAAATATGAGCATGGCCTCTCAATCTCAAAGTATGGGAATGAATACTCAGTCCCAAGGAATGGGAATGAATCCTCCATCTCAAGGTATGGGTATGAACTCTCAATCGCAAGGCATGGGAATGAATCAAATGGGTGTTATGGGATCTCAGAATCATGGTACAATAAATATGCCTCCATCTCAGAGTCACATGGGAATGAACAATCAAAATGCAGGATTAGGAATGAATATGCCTGGAATGTCTCAAAGCGGGATGAGTCAAGTAAGTCAGAGCAACACAATTATTTCCCAATCAAGCATGAGTAGCCAGCAGAACTCCTCATCCAGTAACTTGCATACCATGACTAGCTCCCAAGCAAACTTGATTAACAGTTCCAACCAAAATTCCATGGAAAGTCAACAGCAAGCAGCAATTGAAAACATTGCAAACAATCTGATGATGTCTACACAGCAAAGTATGCAAGGAAGCCAAGGACTATTAGGTGGTGGTGATAACCACAACAGCGCCAATAGTCAGACCAATTTATCAAACACTCAGAATACTCAACAGTCCAGAGGAAATTCTCAGAACTTAATGAATCCTCAACATGATTCTCAAAGTTTACTTGGGGACAGTTCCCTTAGTGTCCTTGGAAATACTCAAAGCATGCCTAACAATCATCAGAATCTCATGGGAGGAATATCAAATCAAAACCAGATGGGGGGTATTCAAAGTAATGTACAAAATTCAGTTAGCTCTTCAGTATCTCAAAACCCATCCATTACTTCTCAATCCAACATGATATCATCTCCACAAAGTTCCCACATGATGTCATCTTCACAGAGTTCTCACATGATGGCAAACATGATCACCAGCTCTCAAAGTTCCCAGAATATTTCTGGTCAACATGGATCTCAGAATCCAGGGACTCTTGATGGTCAGAACATGCTTGGAAGCCAATCAAACTCAACTGTGGCTAATCAACAAAACATCGAAAACATACAAAATCAACAGAACTTTTTTGGTAATCAACCCAACTCCAGTATGAATATGCAAAACCCTATGTTTAGGAATCAGCAATCGAATCAAAACATGTTCAGTCAACAAAGTTCTTCAGCAATGATGGTAAGTTCACAACAAGGCATGTTTGGAGGAAATCAACAAGTGCCACAACAGATTATGGGAAGTTCTCAGAATAATATGATTAATCCACAGATAATGTCAAATCAGCATAATATGCTTGGTGGACCTGGCATGTCGGGTCTTGATCAGACAAGTTCACAAGGTTTGTTAAACAATCAACAATCTCTTAGTGGAAATCAACAAGGACTAATGGGAAGTTCTCAAAATCAAAATATGCTTGGTAATCAAGATTCTTCTCTAGCAAATGCAAATGCTCTTCAAAATACAATGAGCTCTCAAAAAACTTTAGGAAACTTATCAGGAAATCAAGACCCACAAAACAACCAACTCAACCAAAACATGTATGGAAATCAGTCAATGTCAAATCCGATGGGTAATTTGCAGAATATGATTAACAATCAAAATATGATGAGTTCTCAGAGTGGATCTCAAAACGTAATGCAAAACAAATCTCAGAGCGATTTAGGTAACAATCAAGATCCGAACAATTCTTTAATGGGTATGAATCAAAATATGAACCAAATATCTCAGCAGAATATGCAAGGTAATCCGAGTGGAATTATGATGAATCAACAAGGTGGAATAAATGATTCAGTCATGGGTCAGGGTATGCTTCCTAACCAACAACATGGTACTGCCAATCAACTAACAAATTCTCTAATGGACAACCAACAAAATATGTTTGGCATGAATTCCAATCAAATGAATACAACCTCATCTGGATTTATGAACAGTCAAAATATAATGGGGCATGGAATGGGAAATCCATCTATGAACAATCAACCCATGATGGGTGGGTCTCAGAACATGGGGATGGTGATGAATACATCTGGACAAGGAATGTATGGCAATCAAATGAACCCTCATGATATGATGAGTGCATCATCAAATATGATGGGGAATCAAATGAACAATCCTTCATTTAATCCCAATCAAATGGGCAACAGCAGCATGATGGGAATGTACAATCAACCAGGGATGATGAACTATCCTGGAATGATGATGGGCAATCAAATGAATAATTTTGGTATGATGAATCAACAGAACATGAACAGTCCAAATATGCTTAATCAAAACCAATCGTTTGGAAACAATATGATGAGAAATCCTTCTGCGATGATGGGCATAAGAAATCCACAGTCTGTTAGTGGACTAAATCCTGACATGAACCAAGCAATGATGGGCAACAACTTCTCAAACAACCAAAGTAACTTTGGAATGTTTGGCAATAATAGTATGAATCCAAACAATTTCAGCTCAAACCAAAATAATCAAGTTAGTAAAGCCTCTAGTTCAAGTTCTTTTCAAAGTGGCACTATCAACAATAGTAGGTTTATGTCAGGAGGAGAATTTCTTGCTGGAAATAGTCAGTCAAACTCACAGGACACTGGAAATTTATCTCAAACTGCTTTTAACAATGACTTTGTTAATTATGGTCTTAATAATGATGACAGTAAAATGTGGGATGATCTTGCGAGTAAATGTTCGGACAAACCAGGAGAAACAATAAAATCAGAAAAAGACAGTAGTGTTGGTGAAAGTTGTGTGAAAAGTGAAACAGATATGTCAAGTCAAGATGGTAAATTAAAAACAGAAAGTGGTAGTTCTCTTCATCAAACCAATAAACCCAAATCTGAAGATGATAATGGCTGTGATAAAAAAGAAGGAGAAGAAGCTAAAAAAGAGGACATTAAATCACCAAAAGGAGAGGGGACAGAAGGAGAAACAAAAGATGTCAAGGAAGATGTGACAGCAACTGGTGTTACTACAACAAAAACATCCCGTGGTGAAGATGCTGGCATTCCATATGATTGGGTGAGTTATTTCATATCTCAAATGTATAATTTACAGAAAAATCAACACATTTACCCTAAGTGATTTGTTAAATCAGATATCTTTCTCGTTGTAGATTTCATGTGTATACAGAAAAATTAATAAAGGTTTGAAAAGTATATTTGATCTTTCATAACTTGATATATTAAAATGTATTTTTTAATTTCATTTTTTTTGCAGGCCACAGAACTTTTGAAGGGCTATGTTCCTGGAAATATTGAAGCGTCTGCTAAAATGGCTCTGTTTTTTTGCATTCTTGAAGAGTCAATGTGCCTTGGTGATAGGGTACTTGTATTTTCACAATCTTTGTTTACTTTGAATCTTATTGAAGATTTTTTACAAAAAACTGAATTGCCAGGAAGACAAGAGAAGTGGGCAAGAAACTGGAACTACTATCGTAAGTTGACTAAATTCTTATACTTATATTTCCATTCTGTGTTAGGTGAAATTTAGAAATATTGATGTACCAAATGTAACAGTTATGAATTAAATTTCTAGTAATGTAATACATTTTCGATTTTGAGTCTATTATAAGTACTTAATATTTGAACATAATGTACAACAGAAAAATGAGTCAGAGCTTGAAGAAGAAGGACATGATAATTATTGGAAACAAAGACTTCAATTATTATTAATTAATTATATTTGTACTGTTTTTGTTCTCACTTGTGAATAGTTTTATTTTCATTGGTACTAATGAAAATGAGTGATAAGTGTAAAGTTTGTTCTAAAGGAATTACGACTCAACAACTAAAAATTAAGTGCCATGATTATGAAGTTTTTTTGTGGTTCATGCATAGGTAACTTGTAAACTTTCAGCCCCATGTACTTAGGCAAATGTTCAAAGAAAGTGCTTGTCTTATGATCTTGTGTTGTGGCTGTGGATTTGTTCGATTCACCATGAATGTGTCAAGTTTTGACTTTACTGAACATGCTATGTCCAAGTTTAGTGGTTGTAAGGTGTTAACATTTTTAGAAAATTTTAAGATTAATGAAACTAGTTTTGCAATGAGCAAGTGGAGGTACGACTGCTAGAATTCTCACTGCCTTATTTTGCAGAATAAATACTTTATCAGCATATCTAGAGACTCTCCATACTACTCAACCATAATTCATACCTAAAGAGAAATAAGCATGGTAAACCGCTAGTTTAGTTTTTAACGTTTTTGTGTAGTTAAGCATTCTTTAAAAAATATGGAAGAAAGTCTTTTGTTACATTTTAAATATGTGAATGCCAATTTAATTTATGATCAATTTCAATACCAAGGACTGACATATGATATATATGATTCTTAGACTGATATATTAATTCCATTAGAGTGTTTAGATTTTAAGATATTGTTAAGATTAGAATTCACAGTTTTAAATCCAATTACTTGGGTATTAGACACATTTAGGGAGAGCTCATTGACAGAGAACTAATCCCTTAAATAATCGAGTTCTGTCTCTACAATATGTTTCGTAGAGGAAGTGCTTCCAGCCTTGCAAATCAATGTTGTGGCATCAGCATATTGGTAAACCTCTATTTGTGTTCTATAAACAAATAATTTGCATATATTATGAAAAGAGAGGGTCCAAGAATGAAACCCTGTGGTACACCATATTCGAGGTTACTTCAGTTTGATTTACGAGGGGGTACCCAAAAGTAACCAGAATTGTATTGCTGTCAGCCGGCAGCGTGTAGTACACATTCCTGCCTCTAGGCGTATGTCGCGCAACCCATTGCGAGCCCAGTGACCCCAGTTCCGTTGTCCTAGTGCTTTCTGTTCGTTCGTAGTGACTGTTTTCGCTAACCCTGTTTTGTTCTTGTTTCGTTTTTTGTCATGGCAAGTTTAAGTGAACAACGTGCAGCTGTGTAATTTTGTTTTTTACTTGGTAAAAATGCTGCAGAAACTATTTTAATGTTGAATACAGCTTACAAAGATGATGCTATGGGGAAAACTCAGGTCTACGAGTGGTTCGCTCGATTTAAAAATGGCGACATGTCGATTGAAGACAAACCTCGTTCTGGACGTCCATCAACTTCTCGAACGGACGAAAATGTTGAGAAAATTCGTGAACTTGTGCTCACCGACCGTCGACAGATAATTGAGGAACTATCAGAGAGTAGTGGGTTAACTTGGAGCTCAGTTCAGCGAATTTTAACAGGAGATTTAGGACTAAAAAGGGTTGCTGCCAAATTTGTTCCTCGACTTCTGACTGACCATCAAAAGGCACATCGAGTTGAAACTTGCCGCCTTCTGAAAGAACATCTCGAAAATGATCCCGATTTTCTGGAAAAGGTAATTACTGGTGATGAGTCATGGTGCTATGGTTATGACCCAGAAACGAAGCAACAGTCAAGCCAATGGAAGTCGCCATCTTCACCTCGTCCAAAAAAATGTCGGCAAGTCAAATCAAACATCAAAACCATGTTGATTTGCTTTTTTGATGCTAAAGGCATTGTTCATTCTGAGTTTGTTCCTCCAGGTCAGACTGTCAACCAAACATTTTATTTGGAGATTTTAAGAAGATTGCGCAACAGTGTTCGCCAGAAAAGACCCGATTTGTGGCAGACTGGAGACTGGTTCTTCCACCACGACAACGCACCAGCACACACAGCCATCTCAGTTAGGCAGTTTTTAGCCAAAAACGGCATGGTTCCGCTGCCCCACGCACCTTACTCGCCTGACCTCGCTCCATGTGACTTTTTTTTATTTCCACACATGAAAAGAGAATTGAAAGGTCAACGATTTGACAGCGTTGAAGAGGTTAAGAAAAAAACGAAGGTCGAGCTTGCAGCCATTTCTAAAGATGACTACAAAAAATGTTTTGATCAATTGAAATACCGTTGGGACAAGTGTATTAGTTGTAATGGAGATTATTTTGAAGGAGATAAGGTCGTATTGTAAAAAATTTGATAATATATAATTTTTATAAAAAAATTCCGGTTTTTTTTTTTGGGTACCCCCTCGTATGTATGTGACCTTAATTCCAAAACTGAAGTATGAAATTGCAATATGGGGAGATGCATATTTTACAACACTAAAACCTGTAGTATTATTACAGAAAGTGTTTCAGCAAAGTAAAACAACTAGAATAAAAAAAAAAAAAAAACAATTCAAACATGTGTTCCTTTGTCGGAATAATTCAAGAATTGACCGCAAGATAGAACCAGATCACAGGCTGTCGCCTTGTGTCAAACCAAGTAATGGGGTTGTAAGTTGACATTCATACAATGTCAAACCATGTTGAGGTTATCTTATACCAAAATCAGATTTTAAGCTATTGAACTTTAAATTAAAATGTAGTCTTCTATAACTTAAATGAAAATGTTAAGAGAGTTTCGATTTGAACCACTTTGTTGAACATACTATGATGGGCTGCAAGCTCTCTAAATATTAACAAAATCAAAAGATTTTTTTGGAAATTATTTAAAAATTTGAAAACATTATTTAAAGTAGTTCATTTGTTTTGTCACGGCCAACCGCTGAGCGATCCTGTCCTTGCAAGTAGTCTGCCTTGCAGGTTGTTGGTGGTGGTTTGACTTTAAGCCGTCGATTCTCAGGTTAAATGTTAAGAGAGCTTTTTAGCCCTAACTTCACTTGGTAAAATAAGACATCTTTACTTTACTTTTGTGTGCTCCACCTAAAATTTAAGATTTCTCAGCTTACAAAGTGTACAAATAAGAAAGTACACTGCATAAAAATAAATAAATAAAGAAGAAACACATGATATCAAACTTTACAAAATGTAAGTTTTGACGTTGAAAAATGTTGATGTTGTTAATTTTCAAATAAAAATAATATAATATAATACAATTTTGAAATTTACTAGATAAGAATCTAAGGATTCAAGTGGAAAACAATGATTTTGTGAATATAAATTACCGTCCATATGGTTGTTTACATTTTAATAGGAGTCACAATTCCTTAGATTCAATTCATTTTGAGAGTTATTTTCACATGGTTTAATTTTGCTTATAGCTTTTGAGTTCATTTATATATTAAAGGAGAATGTGATCATCACCTTTGCGAGGATCTTATTAAACAGAATATGTCCAAAATTTCGTCTTTATGTACAACATTAGTGTACACAGAAGAAATATTGATAAGCGCGATTCCATTGGGGTTGAAGTTACAGATTTTCTGCTGCAGGCTTGGTGGGAGTGACAGTTAGTTGGTGGTTCTCTAGCCACACTTTAACTGTGTAAGTTAAATGACTGGAGAATGAAAAGCTGATAGAGATAGGATAGTTATTAGTTGACTATTTGTAGTATGAAAGTTTTGAGTTTAATCTATATACATAATTTAATACACTAAAATTTAAATTAAATTGTTCAGACCCATTATATAATTTATTATTGGATTTAGTTTTAGTTACTACTTGCCAGATCAATTTTGTGGTAAGAATAATTGATTATGTTTTATTTTTTATATTTGTATTTATACGTTAAGTGGCACACTTTTAAACTCCTATACTCTATAATTAAGATATCTTCATTTTCATTTTAAATTATGTGTAAGAGAGGAAATGGAAAAAGTATTTGCACATCACTATCTTATAAAGAGATTGACCTTAGCTTATTTTAATTTTAAATATTTCAAGATAGTGATATCACAAAGCAACGAGATCACAAATTGAAGGATATTCAATTTTTTTATGTAACCTCCTAGTAGCATAATCACTGCTTAACTGTGCTCCAGGTCTCGATGGAAGCACAAGTGCAATGGAGAGGGAGAAGCTGATCAATGAGTTCAACTCCAATCCAAACATCCATTTGTTCCTAGTTTCTACGCGTGCTGGTTCTCTGGGTATCAATCTAGTGGGAGCTAACCGGGTGGTGGTGCTGGATGCTAGCTGGAATCCTTGCCATGACACACAGGCTGTCTGTAGAGTCTACAGGTCAGTGAAAAAATTATCCAAACACCCATTTGTTCCTGGTATCTACGTGTGCGGGTTCTCTGGATATCAATCTAGTGGGAGCCAACCGGGAGGTGATGCTGGATGCTAGCTAGAGTCCTTGTCATGACACACAGGCTGTCTGTTTAGTCCACAGGTCCGTTACAGTATGATCCAAACATCCATTTGTTCCGGGTATCAAAGTGTGCAGGTTCTCTAGTTATCAATATAGTTTGAGCCAACTGGGTGGTGGTACTGGATGCTAGCTGGAATCCTTGTCATGACACACAGGCTGTCTGTTTAGTCCACAGGTCAGTTACAGTATGATCCAAACATCCATTTGTTCCGGGTATCAAAGTGTGCAGGTTCTCTAGTTATCAATATAGTTTGAGCCAACTGGGTGGTGGTACTGGATGCTAGCTGGAATCCTTGCCATGACACACAGGCTGTCTGTTTAGTCCACAGGTCAGTTACAGTATGATCCAAACATCCATTTGTTCCGGGTATCAAAGTGTGCAGGTTCTCTAGTTATCAATATAGTTTGAGCCAACTGGGTGGTGGTACTGGATGCTAGCTGGAATCCTTGTCATGACACACAGGCTGTCTGTTTAGTCCACAGGTCAGTTACAGTATGATCCAAACATCCATTTGTTCCGGGTATCAAAGTGTGCAGGTTCTCTAGTTATCAATATAGTTTGAGCCAACCGGGTGGTGGTACTGGATGCTAGGTTGAACCCTTGTCATGATACACACGCTGTCTGTTTAGTCCACAGGTCAGTTACAGTATGATCCAAACATCCATTTGTTCCGGGTATCAAAGTGTGCAGGTTCTCTAGTTATCAATATAGTTTGAGCCAACTGGGTGGTGGTACTGGATGCTAGCTAGAGTCCTTGTCATGACACACAGGCTGTCTGTTTAGTCCACAGGTCCGTTACAGTATGATCCAAACATCCATTTGTTCCGGGTATCAAAGTGTGCAGGTTCTCTAGTTATCAATATAGTTTGAGCCAACTGGGTGGTGGTACTGGATGCTAGCTGGAGTCCTTGTCATGATACACAGGCTGTCTGTTTAGTCCACAGGTCAGTTACAGTATGATCCAAACATCCATTTGTTCCAGGTATCTATGTTTGCTGGTTCTCTAGTTATCAATATAGTTTGAGCCAACCGGGTGGTGGTACTGGATGCTAGCTAGAACCCTTGTCATGACACACAGGCTTTCTGTAGGTCAGTTACAGTATGATCCAAACATTAGCGGTGACCTCTCAAAACTTTTAAAAGTTTCCAGTTTTCCAAATTGAAAACGTCATGATGGGGGAGGATGGGAGAGTAGAAAGAGAGCGAGGAATCACTGTACCCATTATGGAAATGACAGAAATATTTTTGTGACTTATTAGAGTGATATGGAAAGTAGATAATGCTCTCTGAAATTGTTTGTTGGTCTATACAAACATTTAAAACAATTGTTTATTCATAGTGCATTAAGATGTTTACTTTAACATGTATGTACAGACAAATATTTCATCTTGAAATGTATATGATTTTAAGTAAACCTGAAAATTTGTATAAAGTTTTACTTATGAAAGAAGTCGTTATAAAACATATGACTTAATTTTCAAATTACTTATCCTGAACCTGCATATACACATTGTTTTCTTAAGATCTTACTAATATTAGATATTATTTCAAGTATCATCATAATATATAAGTTCTTCAGTAATAAAGGCTTAAAATGATACAAAATCCCTAATTCACAATATTTACAAAATGAACATTAATTTTGTGTCACAAACTGATATGTATAGTTAGGATCATCTAACTAGTTTGTTGCATATTTTACAAACATACCTAGTTTTTTTTCTTTCCATTTTCCTGTGTACAAGTTGCACTAGAAAGAGAACAATTTCATTCTTTATGCCTGATAAAAGTTATAAGTTGTAACATTCTTTAATGTTAGCCTTTTAATTTTGCAAAGATATGTTCTTCAAAAATAACAAAGAAAATAATTGTTGTGCTAAAGTTAAATATTTATTCGTAAATTTCATGGGTTAAAGAATCTGGAGGTATCAGTAAAATCAGTAAACAATCAACACTAGCATCCATCAAAGGAACTACTTATGTCTAAATATAATTACAATGCATTGAAACAAGGAATGTC
The DNA here is from genome assembly GCF_021130785.1 of Homalodisca vitripennis. Lineage (NCBI taxonomy): Eukaryota > Metazoa > Arthropoda > Insecta > Hemiptera > Cicadellidae > Homalodisca > Homalodisca vitripennis. Next base: position 59,821,934 of record NC_060207.1, read on the forward strand.
TGTTTCATCCCCTTCCCTGTCTATCTGAGGTGAAAGGGTTAAGTCTTGATCCGAGCTAAGTGGTGTTTTATTAATTTCATTTATCCCTGAATTCTTGATAAGATATTGCATGAATTTGTATCTAGTAAACATTAGAAAATATCCCAATAAATAAAAACTCTTAATTAACAAAATATTTTATAATTCTTTATGAATTGATCAAATTTATTTTATCTATTTTTTTTTTTTAAGGAATCAAGATTTATTCCAGATATTTGCCATCATTTAGTGATAAAAGAAATTAGTAACACTACATTTTGATATCTGTAATCTAATATCTTGCTCAGTTGGATAACTAACATAACACATAACTGCTATCTAGGTTAAAATAACCTAGATCATACCAGGGCACCATGATACCAAACAAGTTGTGTGTCAACACTATGCACACTATATCTAAAACATGCACATTTCATTTTTAAGTCTCTTTATTCGTACGTTGTATAAAGTTATACATGGAATATGATGTTATACAATCAAATTTATACTATGGTAACCATAGGCATGTGCAGGACTTCAGTAGTGGTGGTGCACCTTAGATGAATCGAGTTTTGTAATAAGTGATACATTTAGCCTTGTTTGATTTTTATAATAATTATAAACATTCGGTTTTTTGGATTGTTATACTCATTTTAGTACACAGAACAATATTAGTAGAAACACAGCGTAAGTTTTACCAATGTGTATTACAAATAAATTAAGATAAAGGTTAGAGATTATTATTTTGAAATTTAGAAAGCCAAAGTCAAGACCAAAGTAGTACATGTCTCTTAAACATCAAGTTTTACACGTTGATGTTTACATCACTTTACGAATTCATCGGACAGTCGAATGAAACATTGTTCGTAAATTTGTCAATTATATCACATGTTTTTACGTTAGCAGCCTGTTCTTATTCCACAAACGGAAACATTACAGTCTTGATGCATTTTAAATTTCATGACACTGAGTTTAGAGAAGACTCTTTCATTCGTGCAGCTAGTTAAAGGCATTGTGCAAAATTTATTACCAACAAAACTAAAATTTTCATAAGTTGAAACTTCAATAACTATTCAATCTATTCCAAAACACTTATGTAAAACAATTTGTATCTGTTTTCCCATGCCTCTTTGATTTTAACAGCTTAAATTCTGGCAATAGTACAGCAGAATTGGCATTGAATTGTTTAGCGTAAACCGAGTGAAGTCCTCATTTTCAAATTTGTAGCAGTCATTTAAGTTTAATCCCATAAATTTTCCTGTACAGAGATCACATTTTTGTTTCTTGATCAAATAGAGAATTAAGATTTTCTACAAGGCGATCCATAACATTGTGATAAGTAAAACATTCTCTATTTCTTTTTTTGCCTGTAGTAAGGGGAAGAAAAACAACTAGTGTCTTCTAATAGGACTGATACTTTTCTTTTCTGAACATTTGGAATTTTTACATTTAGTGTTTTACACATTTACTTAATTTTGATACAGATGTCCTCAAACTGTTCTTCGTTATTTCTCATTTCTACTAAAGCAAGAGCTAGGGTTTCAACATTATCAGCAGCTTGCAAAAGATCTATTGCAGAGGTTTATTCAGTTTCATGAAAGAAACAAAATTGTGGCAAAACAACAAATCAGGAAAATGTGATAGGCCTTTTATTATTATTTGATTATTCTAGATGAACTTAAAAAACTATACTGTGACTTCACAATGGTTTACTAGAAATCTCAAATTTGTTTTTTGGTATTTTGTTTCCTTTTAGTTAATTTTTCAGAATTGCCAACTGCAGTAGTCTAATTTCAACTGGCTTTATTGATTGACTAATTTCAGTTGACTAATCAGTTGATCCGCTAATTTAATGTATGATGCCTCGATTAAGTTCCTTTTGAAGAAATGGAGTTTCCTGATGTATAGTTTGCTTCATTGCAATTCATATGATGATCTTCGTACCATACTATTTTTTGATCTGATTAATCACTAAATTTCTCAAAAAATTAGATAGATAGTGTTATAAAATTTTATACATCACATTAGATACCTGATTTGCTGTGTAGGTACGGACAGCGCAAGCCCTGCTTTGTGTATCGACTGGTGACAGATAACTGTTTGGAGAAAAAGATCTACGATCGTCAGGTTAACAAGCAAGGAATGGCCGACCGTGTGGTGGACGAGTGTAACCCGGACGCCCACCTCAGTATCAAGGAAGTCACTAATCTTTGCTGGGACAATGAGGAGGACACAGATGCTAAGGACTTCTCTGACATCAAGGACAAGTACATCGATGTCGTCATGCAAAAATGTCTCGAGAAATACAGTAAATTTTTGTCCAAGGTAAGACACTAATTTTGCAGGTTTAAAAATGTTAATACTTCAGGTTTTTAGACATAAATATAGTTTTTTCCGTGTTAAAAATGAAAGCTTATATAATAAAGAGCTGAGTTTTCAACTAAAATGTTTTAGGAACCGTTCCAACACGAGTCACTGCTGGTAGACCGCAAGGATAAGAAATTATCACAGGCTGAGAAGAGACTAGCCAAGCGCAGCTACGAGTTGGAGAAGCAGGCTAATATCAACAACACGAGGCCCGTCTATGGTTACTACCCTGGGAATACTTCGGGTGTTGGCAGGTTAATTTTATTTATTTACTTATTCTCCTTTTTGTCTTTATGCATTACTTTAAATATTATGTCTGTTCAAGTTTGTTTTTAAAAAAACAGATAGGTTAGTCTGTAAGACTTAAAAAAATGTTAATGTTTTAATTTAAACAGTATTGTTCTCTTTTTGTTTATTTACAATACACATAAAATCAAATCTGTTGTTTATTTTATACTGAAGCTAATACTGCAAAATAGTCATGACTTATAGCTTCTGCTAGACAAAGCAATAATGTGGATGTGAGCATTATTCATATTGAGTAATTTGGAATGAATTGCAACATAGTAAAGATGATTATTTAATGAATACAAAAATAACATGCATTTGTTTTGTATACTGACAATTAAATTTTGAGGAATATAAAATAAGTACGACATGTATCATTTAAACTGTATTCCCGGTTTATTGATATTTTTATTGTTAATGTTAGGTGATAATTAAGAATTTTGTTTTGTTATTCCAAATTTTTTGTGTCCATCATACATAATTTCTGAGCTAGAATTACTAAAATTTGATGAGGCAACATTAAAATGCATTATCTGCTAATGTTGATTCACTATGATGTGGGAATGACTGCACAGACCGTTGTCATACTGACTGAGTAGGGTCATACATTTCACTGCATTCAAAAGATTTTAAAGGCATTATTAATTTTGTTTCACCTTAAAAACTGTTAATTTTATTAACTGGAATAATCTAAAGTAAATATGGTCTTTGAAGTTACAGTGTCTAGAAACATATGAACATTGCAGGGGGAACCCGTTGATGAAGCCAATGGCAAGTGTGCGGCCCATGCAGTCAGAACTAAACAATCAGTTGATACGAGACGCCACTAGTGGTCGCCCACGTCAGTGGATACCTGCTGAGGTCTGGCAGAAACAGGGCATGAGTGCTCAGGAGATGACACTGCCTCTGGGTAATGTTGATTAAGCTTGTGGTGATAAAACCATAGTTGATGATCATTTGTACTGCATTATAAACATCATTTTTAAGAAACAAAATACTCAAAGATGTCTCAATAGTACTATTTGATATGCTGAAAAAGTTAGGAAATACATAAAAAAAGAATGTTATAAGTAGTATAAGTAAATTTAAAATTAATTAGGTAAACATTCTTCTAGTTCTAATTCATTAAGTAAGTCACGAAGACGTTAAACAAACTGATTTTAATTAACCAATTGAATTGAATTAACTACCAAAATTTAATGAAATAAATAACTTAACTATTCAGCCTGTATTCAGAATTGTTTTCTCATGTCTCTTATAATTCAGCTGTATTTTTGGTGGTATAGTTATTTCAACAATGAATAATTAATTGTTTTATAATAGATGTGGTGATTCCGACCAACTCACCCGATCGGTCCTCCATCGTTTTGAAGGCTGGGCAGAAGGTGATGGTGTTGAAGTCACCTAAAGGCATTTACATGCAATTGGAGAATGGCAAGATCATTGCCATCAGGACTGCCTTCAAGGTCGGTGGTAAGGGAGATAAAAAGGGAGCAGCTGGAAAGGGAGAAGGCACTGAGGGTGGTGTTAAAAAAAGTAAGTTGAATGGATTCAGTATATCAGTTTTTATGGCATAATGATAATTACTAGTAGTGTGTGGAAATTAAATCTCAACTACACAGAATTTTCAATAAAGATTCGGATCTGAAAAGCAATCAATGGGATTCGATAATCGAATCTGTGAAGACTTGCTACGTCATTATCAGCTGATTGGCAGTACACAAGTTACTAAAATATTTTTATTGTATTTTGTGTTTAAAAAATTGTAAATAAAAAGTTTTATAATATAATATGACTACACACTTACTGTAAGGTAAGATTATTAAAATGTTACTGGTTTTCATTATACCTCAGCAGTAGACACCCTGATAGAGCGCATATTTAAACAATTACATTAATTATGAAGTAAAAAAAATTAGCAATCATCTGTTTGTTTACTGTCAATCAGGCAATGAATAAAAATAGAATATACAAACTGTAGTAAAAATATTATTTACCAAACAACAATAATCAATAAGAACTTACGAGCACTGATCAACCATGACAATAGATAGGTGAAGCAGTACAGAAGACTTGATTTGTTGTTTATTAGTTTGGCGTAAAATACATTTCCCCTGCTACCATGTTGCTGTAATTGAAGTTTTGAAGTGACATAGCAATTCTTGGCAGATTCAAGATTTGAATCTGAATCTTTATTGAGGATTCGGTGGATTTAAGGTTTAGCATTATTAAATTGTTTTTTTATTTTTTCTTTATTTTTTTTTTTTCAGAAAGAAAATATTTTCTTATGAAGTGAATAAATAATTACTTGTAAAATACCTATTAAAAAAAATAAAGTAACTTACCAGTGTGATTTCAGTATTTCAAAGAGACTGGTATTTTAGGTATAATCATGTGATCGAAATCATTAACCCTTTTTAACCCCGACGTTCGTATTATACAGACTTTATAAATATGTGTCAACTCCTGACGTACATATAGTGCGGACATGCACTTTTTATTATACTATGAATTGTAAAGCTTGTGTTATATTTACTTGCACAAAAATAGCAAAAAGGAAAAATTACAAGTCCTTTCAAAAACTTATCTTACTCAATTTGTGAATAAAGTAGGCCTATAATTTTTGTTTCATTAGAATAAGAATTAAATTTAACACAAAATAAACAGATATTTGTGTGTACATTTTTTTTTTAACTATTTGGTTTACATTAACCAACTTGAAATTTTAAAATTGTAATGTATATATATATATATATATATTCAAAAATACAAAGTTTTCATGCTATTATTTTGTTTTTTCCCATATCTTTGTGAACTAGATTTAATAAGAAGTAATACTAAAAAAGAATTAGCTTGAAAATAGCCTAGTTTTTTTACAGAACTCTTACATTTTCTCCAAAAATGGTTTGGGATAGTTGGTACATCAATATAATGATCGGGGTTAAAAGTGTAAAACTTACTACAAATTTCATTTCATTGTTCACTATTGTTTGAAAAGTCTTGAAATGATTAGTAAATGCAGTACCACTTCATATGCTTTTCTCACATTTAATACTTTAAACAAATTCCTGTACTTCCATATAAATCACTTTCAAAATCAGTATTTAATAACAGTTCCACTTCCATATCTATTAGGTTTCCTACCTCCATTAATATACTTTGGACATCATCTTATGAAATGAGGTTACTAGGCCATAATGCATTAATTTAAACAAACATTATAGTCAAACAAACAACACATAAATCTAAAAGCAGATTAGCCAATATAAAAAATGAATTTTTGCTGTTAAATTTAGTTCTTGAGAATACCTGCTAGAGAGCACATAAACCTTATGTGTTAGATTTTTAAAGAACTATGTGGATAGCTGTGTTGCTATTAGTAATATGAGCTGCATTTGTATGTTGGTATTTAGTCTTGAACTGCCAGTACGAGCCTAAGTCATATGTCTACCTCAATGGGTGAATAGAGGCTGAGTATGTTTTAAATTTTAGTTTTAAATATTAATATACTGGTAGCTTGGAGATAAGGCTATTGAATGAAAGATATTAGGTTCATGTATTGTTGTTTGCTAGGTAAGAAGTAATGTTTGTGCACTCATAACGCATACCTGAGGTTCACTTTTGAGGGTCGTTACTATAGTTTTAACATCTAAAACTACATTCTCATTTAATGTGCTAAAGAATTACAATTACAATAGATCAAGAGATTGCGAGTGACAAAGAATGAAATGTAACTATTTGTAACCAATTTGCGTTTACATGATTGTAAGAAGTATTTTTTCAATAAAAAAAGTTAAGTCGTCTAATGTACATTACATTGTAAATTAATAATATGGTAGTCTTAATTTTTGAAATCATCATCATGATCTAATACAAGCAAATACAGCTTTAATTATACATAATAATATATTCAAAAGAATGTATAACTAATATTGATAGAAGAAACAATTTCTTCAATAAGGCTGTAAAAATTAATTAAATAAGTAGCCACATCAGGTAGTGATAATTATGCAGACTTTAATATTCTTTTGCATATACTCCACAGTCAATTCAGTTATTTGTCTGTTTGTTTGGTAGTGGTGGTGCAGCCAACGAGACAGAGGGCACCGGCAAGTCTGTTACCACTTAGAAATAACTCCAACATCTCCATCATCCCACGAGGGAGTGGAGGGACGGGTCCTCGAGGACCCAACAAGCCACTCATGCGGCTGCTGGGAGCAAACCGTGGTGGCAACAAGCAGCCGGTTGCTGCAACCAAACCTTACTTTGGCGAGGGTTCAGCTCACCCCCCTGTCACAGTAAGTTACACCAGTAGAAAACTATTTTTGACAAAATGTATTTGTGTGTGTTTTGGCAAAAAGTAAAAAAGAATCCAAATATTTTCAAAATTGCATTTCTTTTAGGTGACGGTTACAAAGAAGAGAGTGGTGAGTGGAAATCATCAACAGCAGCCGTCCACGAGTACAGCGCAGGTAGAGATCCGTAGAGAACCGAAGCAGGTTACAGTGACACCGATCCCACCTCCGAGTCCCAAGACTACTGAAGTGACGCCTACCACATCCGTATCTATGGAGAAAGTGGAACCAAGCGAAAGTGAAGTGTCACAGATAACAGCCCCAGCGTTATCCAGCACGGACACCGAGTCACCTGCCGTGGATAGGACTGATGAGGTACAATTCCCAGTTGAAATTAAACCTGTTAAAGCAGTTCCCTCTTCTGACACACTTAAAGAAAAGGAAGTGGATAAGGATGACAAAACACCACTGGAATCTGAAGATACTGTAGTAGCAGAAAAGGAGGATAAAAAACTACCTGTATCGCCACAATCTTTAATAAAAGAATCACTGTCAAGTAAAATATCAATTGAAGAGCGGGCAAAAATGGAGCCAAGTCTGCAGCCTGTAGTGTCATTAAAAAACTACAGGCATCTTGCTTTTCAAAGTAACAAAACTGTAGTTTTAGCGGAGGGGATGGGAAAGAGTAAAGAGAGCTCTGCTTCAAAAGTCTGTGTCAACCCCTTACCTTTCAAGACTGGATCATCACTGTCAATAAGTCCAGTAATAAGTAAATCATCCAAGTCCAAATCCAGATCCATTGAACTTCCTTCTGTATCCAGCTCTTTATCAATACAGCCAGTCAAACTTCCACCATCCACTTCTGTCAATCTTGTCAAACCTCATTCATCTTTCTCTGTAACCCCGGTCACGGAAGTGGAAAGAAACTCAGAAATACCCAAGGAACCATCAATGTCAATCACTAGGATCACAGAAAAAAACTCCTCAAGTGTTCCCCCTTCAGCTGTCACTGTCCCTATTTCTACTGTCACACCTGTTGAACCCTTAAGTAAATCAAAATCTGAGTCTTCTACATCTCAAGGTACATCAGAAAATCAACCCACCCCTTCTGTGAATATTTTTCCAGTGAATGAAGCACAGAAATCAAGTATAACTGTTCAACCTTCTTCTACATCATCCCAAATGAGTGCTTTCAATCCAGCAATAGATTTAAGTTTCAGACCGGACTTTCAACAACAGTTACCTGGGGCTCGAACTGATTTCTATCCAGGATTTCCACGTCCACCTCTGGGATTTCCAACTGGAAACTTTTTTCCACCTAGAAAAGATGCATCAGGAAAAGATTTGCCAGCTAGTTTGCCACAGTTCTCTGCTTTTGATGCTGCAAACTATATAGGCCCAAATCCGTTCTCAGCAGCAGCTGCAAGCCCAAACTTTCCTTCAGTTAGTGCTCCGAGACCAAACAATCCCTTCTCCCCAGCTGCAGGAATGGTGCAGCCTACTCCTCAAACACCATTTGAGACTGACTTCTCACGAATGTATTCTGCTTTCCACAGGCCAGAACCTCAGCAAGTCTCTGCTCCTGGCTTCTCTGCCCAGGCACCCCAGTTCAACCCTTACTCGTACAATCCATTCTTGATGCATGCAGGATTCCCCCTACCGAGCACAAATTCCCAACCCAATTCCACACCAAACCCTCCCAATCCTCCTTCATCTCAGTAAATTTCCTTGTAGGGCACGTCAGTACAGTTATTTCACAATAGTCTAGATTATGTAGTATAGACTGTGCTATATTATGTAATTGGTGTTTACTTGTAGAATCTGTATTAGATCTGTTCTCTTTGTAGAGATATTTAATAGAGTAAAACTATTCTCTTAGCCTGTGGATGTTAAATATTATCCCTGTACAACATGGACAGATTTATATGTGATTTTGTACATATTTTATATAAAGTTAGTATTTAGTAGCTTTGTAAGTACTTTCATCCCTGTCAATTTATTTAGTCTGCTGTAAACAAATGGTTGAAATTGGTGATAGTATTTTAACAAAAAGAGCTTAAAAAGTGAAAAATTGGGGAAAATGTACATATCTAGTTTTTGTCATGTTTTGTTACAAGATATTAATTAACATTTAACTTAGTTATTAGTTAACAGATAACATATAATGGTTGTCAATTTTAATTACTCCATATTTTGAACACTATGGTATTCCAAATTTAACCGTCCATAATATGGCATGGAACTATTGGTTACTAGCTGTGTCATCATTTCATAACATTTAATAATAAAACATTACTAAAATATTATCAACTTGGTTTAAAAGTTTAAACAAGTGATTATTTCATTCACAATTTTATTTTCTAATTTAATGGTTATTACTGTACTATTGAAGAGTAAACATTAGCCATACTCAATTTATTAGTACAGATTATGCTTACGAAATTAATGTTCTTGATAATTTATTTTCATACCAATGTTAGATTTTGGCAACATGTATCAAAATATCAAGCTTGGTAGTTAAAATCAAAACAATATTGCAAAAGTGTTGTTTATTACTAGTCCTCAGCACCTAATAAGGAAATTAAATTCTTGGTTACAATATCTCAAAATGCACTTTGATAGAATGACATTCACTACTGATAATAAGACAGTTTTAGATGTGCTCTATGTAGATATTTCGGCTGAGGGAGTAGCTACTTTCCTTTTACCATAATTATTTACATTACAAATTGTTCATATTATATAATTTCTTTATATTATTTTAGTATATTACGTTTATTCTCACATTTTTCAATACCCTGTCAGTCAAGTGTGTTCAGTTACTAAATATAATACCTAAATTATTAAAATGTTAAATAATAGTAAATTGAATTTGTTAAATATTAAGAGAGATTAGATAAGACGGAAGAGGGGTCTTCTTTGATTAAATTGAAAGGTAAACCCTTTTCTTCTTGAGTGGAAGTACTAGAGTAGAACAAAGGTGGAATATTTCGTGTTTACTGAACACTTTCTACTAGAGGAATCTGTTGTTGCTTCAAATGTAGGAAACAGTGATCTTTTGAAACATCAAAGAGACCTTATGAACAAGTGTTGCAGAGGCAAATAAGTTGAACTTTTACTGATTTCTATTTTGCACACTTATTTGTACTAACTTTACACAAAGTATTTACAGGCACAGTGAATGTTTTCAGTTCAAACCTGCATAGGATGATGGGAGAGGAGGTTATAAAAAAGAATATGTTTTATATTTTGTTGGAGTTAGATAACTCTCTGGCCATTAATATTGTTGTTGATAATTGTTGTTTTAAGACGGTGCAATGATTTCTTGTTTAGATAATTTAAAAGTCATAGTTCTTAAAAAAACTAATCATAAAAAAATCATAGTTCTTTAAAAGTCATAGTTAACTTCATTGAAGACTGAAATTAGAAAAACTGTTATCACTCCATGAGGAATCAGAAGCATTTTAAAAGTAAGGAATTTAAGCCAACTTGTAAACAGTTCAAAATAAAAATGTAAAGTTTTGTACAGTGTGTACAAGAGTTATAGCTTCCGGAAATTAACATGTTTTAATGTTATACAACTTTAAGAATTCGTATATTTTGAATAAAATATAATTTTTTTAATTGCCTGTTTTCTAAAAATAAAAAATATGAAAGAAATAATTTTTCATACATAAAAATATCATTCTCTCCAGTCACCCTTCATGTACATATTGAAAAAAGAGATATCTTTATCTTCAACCTTTTTTCTTTCCGCCTGATTGTAATATGTTACTACATTCTTCTCCAAATATCTACCACCTTTCATTGAATAACCAAAATAATTTTTCTATTTTTCCTGTCTTCTAAAAAGGTATCTTAAAGGTGTGATCAAACTTTGGTTTTTATTCAAATAGAAAAAAATTACTGGTGGTATAAAAGAAATGATTCCACTTCCCGAGGCTGCCAAGAAATTTAAGTAGTTTGATTGTTTTTGACATTAAGTTAACATTCTATAAGAACAATAGCAGAAGTCCGTATAAAGTTCATACTAAATAAGCTTAGTCTTCACTTATGTTGTATTTCATAGTACTTACTAGTGTCATTTAATATGACTTGTTCTGCTATTCGTTATTGGAATAATTATTAGATTTGTACCTAAAGTGTTGTATACTATCCATGTAATTGTCCCCATTATGAATTAGTATTGTTGGTCTAAGAAAAAAATACAAAATTATTTTAAAATTTTGGCTAATTAGATTTGATATGAAACTTTGATATTAGCCCAGAAACAAATAACTAAATTATTTAATTTTTGCTTACTCTACCCTGAATTTTAAAAGACTAAACCTGTATGCCCAGAAAATGTAGTTAATGTGAAAATAAAATATTTTAATTAAAAATTAGTAAATGAAACACATCAAAATAAGTCCCATAAACATTTTTTTACTAATAACTTTCACCCGTAATTTTGTTTGCTCTTGTCATAAGAAAAAATCATTCTTGTTTTCCTCTTACTGTCTTAAAACTACTTGAATCTCCTCTAACAATTTTTTATATTTAATTGATTATTATTTTAATACTACAAAAATGTTTAATATATCTTCTATAATTGACTGTTTTATAACTGCCAATTGACCATGACAAATTTCTTAACAATATTGTCACTGGTGATGAAACACAGATTACATCAGTATTGAATAAAACAATCATTGGAGTGGGGTCAATTCTCACCACCATGAAAACCGCCCCAGTTTCTTGTACCTAGATATAATTGCTTAAATGCAAAAGGTAAATTAAGTTGAAAATATTTAGAAAAAGAGTTGTTCTTTCTAATGTATATAATTTAAAAAGACTGTAAAGTTATGTGTTAAATTTATTAACGCAACTTACTTTCCAAACTGTCATTGTAGAACAAACCATCATAGAGAAGGGGAGTGCTAAATATCTACTAGACAGAAGGATACAGACTTACAGCAGAGTACACAATTATAGAACATGCACAATTTAAATGGGTTTAATATACTTGTTACCTGTTACTATTAAATATAATATAAAGTATTTTAGGTGTACCTGTCCCTTTTTTATTAAGTTAAACGGTTTATATTGTTATAGCATATTTTTTAACTTGAAAGAAGGAAATTTTGAATTTACTTTGTTTTCTTATTCATGGTTTCGTCAGATATTTTTATCCCATTTAATTTTTACTTATATTATGTTATAAAAATTGTAATGTTTTACTTTTCCAGTTTTATTTATTTTGTTGATTTAATTATCTTTATTTGTGTTTATAATTTTTGTTTGTTCTGTTTACAGTTTTGATGTGGTGAACAAAGACTACCTTATTGGATCGTAATTTGGTATGGCCTATTTTTCCATTCGAGAATCATTTATATAATCTCCACCAAGCACTTTTATTGTAATAGATATAAATTGTGAAGGTAATTTTACATTTAAGTCCAGTCCTAGAGATATGCTTTTACTAAAATAATGTTTTGAAACAGTTTTAAGTAATGACTTAAAACAGTGAACAATGTTTTGGTGTTTAAGTCATTAAGTGAAAACGTGTTTACATTTTAGTTTAAGTTAAAATTGTTACAAGTAAATAAGCCACACAGTGTTTCTTTATGGTTTGAGATAATCCATACCAGATGTCATTAGACAAGAAAATCAAATGCTCATGAAATATCTACTTAAAAGTTCTCTAACAATTACTAATTGGATTGTACTGTATAATAAATATGTTCGATTGTCAAAAAATGGTTGTCAGCATTTAGTTTCAGGCATTTTCCTTAATTTTTTAACCCCTTAAAGGTTTTTTGCCAACTTAATATAACACATAATTTTGGCATTAGAAAGGTTGATGCGCTTAACCATTATGATTAATCCATTAACCATTAATGTTAATTTGTTCTCTGCCTGATGATAAAACTTAAATTAAATACAATCAATTCCTAGATTATATTTTGACAATCTGCACTCATTTTTCCATAGTTACATACTAAATTTTAATAATTTTTAAAATTTGTACTCTAGATTATAAAAAATTTACATCTTAATTAACCGTCTTTCTATTAAGAAGAAAGAAAGAAGGTTGAATTAACAATTATGACATACAAAAAAATATTGCAAGTTCAAAATAAATCATTTATTCAGTTAAAGTTAACTTTCGGGGCCCTGGGCTAACTTATACCTTGTTTTAAAATTCTCAGGCACTTAACATAGATATTTTGTAGTCTATTGTTGATTTTACATGGAATTAATAGTTAGGATTACTAATGTTAGCATGTTTTGAACTATTATATTTTTGCTAGAATTCTGTGATGAATGCATTAATCCTTTTAAACTACTGGCTATGCCTTCTTAATATTACAAATTTTCTTGATCTAGATATATGTTTAAACTGAACAATAATAAAACATAAACCTCATAAACACAGATTATTTTGTAAACATTGTATAAAAATAATTATAGTTATCTCCGCTTAATCCACATACCTGTAAAACTAACTAAAGTCAAGTTACATAAACATGATTGGCAAAATAGTCAAATATATTTTCCGATAGACCAAATTCAAAACAGTTGTAATATTCTATTTTCAGTTATGAGATATATTTATTCTATAATATTAATAATGAATAACTTGTTTCATGCCATTAAAGTTAGTAGCCTTTACAGATATATAATGATTGCATAAACATGCTTACAAAATAATAAACAGCAGTGTAACATGTCAACAAGTTTATACTTAAATAACTGAATGACAAAACAAGTTTCGTTGTTAAAAATTTAATCATCTGTTAAGGGGTTAAAAAATGGAAAATTTGAACTTTATGCTGAACATGGCCTGTTGTTAATATTTTTAGTTACAGACAAGACTAACATGATAAGGAAATCTTGGCTCCTATTTTAAACTCAATTCCAAGGTACAACAGTATTATATTAATATGTAATTGTAAATTGTCAAAGTTACTTAACCTTTAGTTCTTTTTTATCCAACAAGGATTGAATACATTTTAAAAGTCTATAATTAACTGTTGTGGTAATTTGTCACAAATTTGCAGTTATTTAGAGAAAAAAATCATAAAATTATAATCTCTAAAATGCTAGGATTGCTATATTATGTGCTGATTCAGAACATTCAAAATATTTGATTGTAAAACTAACATGAGGGATCATTATGAATTTGTTCACAAATTAACAACTTTAAAATGGAACCGTAAGCATCCAATAACAATTTTTTAATTTTGTATTTAAAACACTCACCAAGTTTATATATTTGTCTACTCCGAGTATATAAAAACATACTTATAACTAGATTTAATTATGTTTATCTGAGCTATTTTAAAAGTACAATCAATTTAATAAATTACTAGTAATTGGTGTTATTACTGTAATTGTCTTGTATTGTGTAAAATTAATAGGAATTAGATTAATTTAATGAAATTGTTATTTGTACGTTTAAACAAAAATAACATAACAAGTTCATATTGCAAGAGTTTTATAAGGGAGAAGATTCTGAACTTCAAGAAATGATGACAGTTAATAATCATTTATGTTAGTTCAAAGTAATCAATAATCCTTATTAATCACCAAAAAAAATAATAGACATGGAGGATTCTTGCATAGAACAATAAAAATTGAAAAGTGGTGAAAATCTACATAAGAAGGGTGAAGTTTTTTAAATAAATTTTTATTACTGGTAATAAAATAAAAGTTCAGTAAATTAACATGAATTCATTCAAATTACGGCACATACATGACATAAATGTTTAATATTCTAAAAGTCACAGATAAAATTATTTTTATATATGCTTTATCATTAAAGTACTTGAATACAATAATTATTCGGTGTTATAAAAATGTCTACATTTTGATATCTCAAAATTAATCTAAATAAAAATATGAAATTTAAGGTATGCCAATATTTTTGGTCATAAAAATTAATAAATTAATTTATCATTTTATAAATTTAAAAATTGTATTTTTATTTTTTCAACAAATGAATTGGCTCCTTCATAAACAATTTACTATACTGTAAAACTTTGCTAATCCTGTATATCTAACCTATATCAGAAATATGATAAATTCAGTATGGTGATTTTTACTTTAACAAATTAAAAGAATACATTTTTTTACATTTAGTAATTTTTGTGTTGAACTGGTTTCTGTGAAGGAAGTAAACTATGTATGGTGTCCAACACTGCTTAATCATGTATTAGTTAATACATTTGTACACAGCTCAGAGTGTTTTGGCCTATAGATGATACACAATGAATTGGTTCAATAGTTCAGTGTTACTTACAAATGTGGTCTAATTAATAATAATAATTATTCTCAGTTTTCATAATTTTTGATAGCTATGTCTGTTGACTCAAATTAATTCTTCAACAGTCTAAACTCAATGGTTTCTATGAAGTTGCTCACATAAAATAACAGAAATTATAGAGTCCGGTTACAACGTTTACATTGAACCAGTGTACCTCTTGTAGCATTGAAGGCTTTTAAAAGTATTAATATTAAAAAAGTATAAAGTATAATATTAATTTCCCACCTCTATTTTCGTTTTAAACTTAATAATTAGTACAACTTTTTAATTTATGTAATAGGTTCATACAAAATGTAACTGTGAAGTTTTTATCGGTTTTAATTAATCCATCACAATTACATTTTGAACTAGTTTTAAAATCGGTCCAAGACAACTAATTTTAATGTGTTCTTATTTGTGGTTATTTGTGGACTTAATGTATAAATTTCCTTGTGTAATGCACAAGCCATCCATAAAATTAAATGGGAGAGGAAGTTCTCACAGATGTTTTAAAAGCAGACGTGTTATAATTGATATTTTTGGGATCCATGTAATAATAGTGAATTTATTTTTAATGACTTTTGTATAATATTCTAGTGTAGTAATTTTGTTTATATCTATTTTTAATGTAATTGTTATGATTGGCGATGTCTATGTTGGTAAGTGAATTTGTGTTGTGTATTATAATCATTCTCTACGGTTGAGCTTTTATGTTGTGAGAAAAGAGTTTATATTTATTGATTTTGTTCCTGAGATATGTACAGATAAATATTTTTAATTTCTACATATTGTAAATAGAGTTAACTTTTTCGTACTATAATCGATCTTTGTTATATCTAATTTTAGTTAAAAAATAATTAGAGTAGAGTACTTATGTAGTGTCGTTTTGACACGTAAATCGAAAATGTGCATTTTATTTTTTAGTATTGTAGTTGTATAAGTCCATATACACTCCAAATATGACAGTAATTTTGGTGATAAGTTGTAAAACTTGTATGAAGTAAAAACAATTGCCCTTGTAAGTATAACTAAAAATTTAAACTTTTTTGCAGAATGGAAGAAACATATATATAGTTTACTCTGAACACTTTATAAACTAAACAAAATACAAGTAGTGTTAAGTAATCAAGCATTTCAGTGACTTTAATTCATCTACAACGTTGGCTCCATCTATTTTCTCTTCCATTTATCATTATCTTTTTTATTCACCTCAATGAGGGAAAGTCCATAAAATCTTGAGTGTGACTTGTAATTAAAAATTTGATTCAAAACATCAAAATCATATTGTTCCTCAATATACTGATTTATGATTTCTAGATTAAAAGGAACTCATTATTGATTTTTTTGCATTACAATTACATTAGTACATTTTATTTTTTGTAAACAATTACATTTGTTACTTTTTATTTCAAGACATATTTAGTATTTTTCAAGTTAAAATTAAAAAATACAGTTTTACATTTATTAATTACCTTTAAGTAAACAAATATTTTACAGCTGTGTTGCCATTCTTTAAAGAAACATCTGTAACATACTTAATATTTATTAGTTTTCTAATTTGAGGCATGCTTTATTTACAACTTATATTTATTTAAGTATACATTTATTTCTACAAAATACTTTTTGTGGAATGTGATGATTGATTAAATAACATTTTAATTAAAATTATGACATGTTTGGTTTAAATTTTGCACCAGAATACTCCTCTTATGGAAGATGAGTAATATGGTCTTCAGTATGAGCACAAACTTGCTGCCAGATCTGAGGCAATGGTCTGATACATTATGCTACTTGTTATTGTTTACACCTTGTTTGTATTAATTTGGATATTGATACAGCTAACTATGCATTCATTCATAGGATAATGTATTTATGAAAATGGCCACCATTCAAATCTTTATTATTGATATACATAAATGTGTTGTATATTGTTCTAATAACAATAATACTACTGAATTACAGTGCAATGTTTAAACAATTTCAATAACTGTTATAAATAAAAGTATTGTACTGTAATAATTTAAGAGTTTTATATAATGGTAACATTAAATCTGTCTGTGGAATGTGTTTACATAAGTAAAAAATTCTGTAATCGGTTTAGTACAGCATCTATCATCCTTGCAGTAAAATGTAACAACAAATTCTATATAAAGAAACTTGCACTTTTAAGTTATACAAGTTTAGTATGTTATTGAACTGATTTCAGATATCAAGTTTAAGTAAGTGTTAATATGTCATCTTGATTGAAAACAATAAGCAACATTCCTTCTGACATAATCTTTGAATACACTTTTAATATCATAACACAAGACAAGTGGTTTAAAATTTTAAACTATTTTTTTGCAAGAAAGTTTCCTTATAAAATGTAAGCATCAAAAGCTCTTTAAATACATAACTCTATGATACAGGAGGTATGAATCAGCGGTCTGTATAGTATAGCTTTACCAATATAGCCAATATTGTATATGTATGACCTCATTAGAGTCATAGAATACAATATGTATTGTATAAATAAAGCTTGATATTTAAATGTTTTAATAACGAATGTAACACAGATGATTGAACGTAATACATTACCATATCTAATGCTAATGGACATTGATAGTCAATGTGTTTGATAAAAAGCCTTTTTTTTAAACTAATCAAATTTATCCAGTTCATTTTCAGTGCAATACTTTACTTTAATTTCTTACATTATAATCATACCCACACAATGAATAAAACAGTAACTAAATGTGGAGATTGGTTATCAGATATCAGTAAAATAATTTGCAAAACAGCTGCACCAGCTGGATGCAGCTGTACTATATAGAGGCAGTACAAGAGAAAATTTAGGTATACTAGATAGACAGTTCACACTAGCTACTGGGTTGGTTATAAACAACCAGAGTTTTTCCCTTCCAAAAGAAATAACGGATGACGTCGCATATTTTGCACTGGGTGGGAGATTGGATTGACATTTTTCACTAAACATACTGGTGTATCAACAGTTCTCAAACTGACCTCAATCTGGTCTCGTTGGAGAGGGGAGCAAAACGGTAGTGTAGCCATCATGTCATTGCACTGGGTGGGAGATTGGATTGACATTTTTCACTAAACATACTGGTGTATCAACAGTTCTCAAACTGACCTCAATCTGGTCTCGTTGGAGAGGGGAGCAAAACGGTAATGTAGCCATCATGTCATTGCACTGGGTGGGAGATTGGATTGACATTTTTCACTAAACATACTGGTGTATCAACAGTTCTCAAACTGACCTCAATCTGGTCTCGTTGGAGAGGGGAGCAAAACGGTAGTGTAGCCATCATGTCATTGCACTGGGTGGGAGATTGGATTGACATTTTTCACTAAACATACTGGTGTATCAACAGTTCTCAAACTGACCTCAATCTGGTCTCGTTGGAGAGGGGAGCAAAACGGTAGTGTAGCCATCATGTCATTGCACTGGGTGGGAGATTGGATTGACATTTTTCACTAAACATACTGGTGTATCAACAGTTCTCAAACTGACCTCAATCTGGTCTCGTTGGAGAGGGGAGCAAAACGGTAATGTAGCCATCATGTCAAAAAAAAGCCTTCCAGCTGTGAGAGTTTCAGTACACTTACTTTCTGGATATGCCTCGTACTATTACAAGTCATGTCATTGATTCCACTCGTCATTCTTCGTACTGAGGGTCATTCATAATATGATTAGCACTAAAATGGTTAACATTTATTTGATCAAAACCTTGTTTCTATATTTTTCAAATCGTTTCGTTGTATATTATCTTCAAGGGTGAATATACATTTAACTATCCATTCTAACAAAACTTTCTACATTATTGTTATTAGTACAGTGTAATTGTTTTTGCTTTGAATAAACAATAATAAACGATTATTCAATCGCATAGTAAATTATAATAATATAATTAATTGGCAGTTATTAGTATTATTAATTGGTGTAGAAACTTAAATACAAATCTAACTACTTACTTGAGATATTTTTATGACACATTAAATTATCTATGCAAAGCTCGATGTCATTAACATTCTACGTAATAGACACGTAATTACCTACCATATTGTACAAAATTCGAATAAACTGCCTTGTTATTTATTCAATTATACTTCCAATGGGCAGATATTCACTTACTTTTTTATGTTTTGATTAAAACACAGTTTTTTAAAGCATACTAGTGGTTGAATAAGAATGTGGAAATAGTTTTGTTTTCCCAGAAATTTTTGGAAATGCTTTAAGTGCTACATAAATAATACTCATAATTTTTTAAGAACAGTGTTTTATCTCTTGTCAAAATAGACTTATAAAGCTTGTTCAGCAATAAACGAAATTTTATTTTTATTGTTCCAAACTTAAGTTTAAGACAACAATTGATATTTTTGATCTACTTACGGTAAATATTAAATTAGTTATAGTGTGAGGTAAGATCAGTAAGTTTAGTCTTACAGTGTTATTTTACTTAGTGCTAGTGAAAGAAGCAAAGTAAATAATTATTGACAGTGCACTTTATCATGTATTTTTTTAAATATGTAAACAAATAATTTTATTCATTCAGTATAATGCAACACTTAAATATTTTTTATAGCACTATAAAACATTAGAGTGAGCATGGATCAAGGTAAGCTTTCCAGGACCAATACTTAACACATGAGTTTTGCTTTATCAATTCTTTCAAGCATGGAATTAAAATTTCTAAGATTTTTCTTTCAGATTATAAATCACGAAGAATATAAACAATACCAAAAACCCAGAATGTAGAAAACTATTTTTAGTTTTTGGCCAAATATTTAACAGTATTATTGTGTTCTGTATTTATAAATGGGTTCTAATGTTTGTTTTAATCACTTAACTTGTGTTATATGAATAAATTTCATAAAATGGGTATATATTTTTATTAAATAAAAGTTATTAAGTCTTGGTTTTTGTGTTCAGCTCGCTTTACAAAATTAGTATAAGTATTAATTTATTAAAATATTTTTGATAGGTAAAACTATATAAAAGCATGAATTAAAGGTACATTAAATATAATATTTATGCTTTATTTTTCTAAGTAGGTAACGCTTTAATTACACTTTAAAAGTTGAGTTACTTCACTGTTTTATGTTTGTAAACTTATGGCTTTTCTTGAATGCAGCTTGTTGTTTGGAGTGTATGTGTATAAAATTTGAGTTCTATGAATTTATTGTCTTATGATGTTTATAAAACATATAATCTTATTTTTTAATTAAGTGTACAAACAATGTTTCAAAATTCCATGAAAGTAACATCTTTGTTTTAGACGTAAAATTTTGTATTTATTTTATTGTAGGGACATGTGAACTCTACGTTATACGTTAATATATTAATGTGGATATTTATGATACACTGAGTATAAATAGATGTCAATTCTGTGATTAAACCAGTCACAGTGTTACATTGTCTTGGTGCAAATTAAAATAGGACTCTGAAATATAACTGTCTTTTATTGAAATAATCCTTGTTTTTTTTCTTATATGAAATTAGAATTAATGAAGACTATGGCAGAGTTTTAGTCAATAATGTTTTAGGAATTATTATTTTAACACTGGTTCTGGGAATTGTAGTTCTAGAGGTAAATTTTGTTTTAGCTCAGTTAAATATATTACATTAAATTAAAGTTTCTTACATCATTTCAATAAACATAATAAAGCAAGGAAAATTGTATGATATAAATTTAAGTACATACAGTTAACGTACATAAGTTAGTATAGTAGAGTGACCACCAACACTTGACTCAACAATTGACTGGGAACAATATGACTATTAAAAAGCTTCACATGCCAATGTTTTAATCTAATGTGACAAGAATGGTTTCTACCTGGCAGGGGTGGATTAGCATCATTGTAGGCCCTCGGTTAGAAACGAATGTGGAGGCCTTGTTTGTCTTGTGAATGTTACCAGTCCACTGAGTATACAGGGTGGAAAAAAAGTATGGAAACGCTTTCACTAATTTTGTATGGCTTCACTTATACAAATTAAATTTTGTACATCACCACTTGTATTAAGAACCTAGTTTTTGAGACCAGTGGGGACATTTTATCTTTTCAGGGGGACGGCCCGTGAGGAGTCGGACGAAAATCTTAAATGTAAGCATAGGCCGAGTTTGGTATCAAATTAAAGGTCTAGTAAAGAGAAACCCATTACCGCAAACCGCACTTAAAAAGGTTGACCCTATCCAGAGTACGGGCCGTTTGAATTTCATAAGTAACGTTTGATTAATTATTATTTCTCCACAATTTCACAGTCTCACGTAAACTGTTCTGACTGAAAATGACACTTTATGGAACACAATTATCCAAAAGAATTAAATTAAAAATTATCTATGTATTACAAAAAATAACCATACCTTTTAAATGAGGTGCTCAAACTGCTCTCCGAACACTTGTTGGCAATGAGCTAGTCTATTATAAAAACCTACTGCAGTCACATTTTGAAGCATCTCGGGTGTAATTCTTCTTGCTTCTTCTAATAAACGATTTGTCAGCTCCTTAATGTTGGCTGGTTTAGTTTTATACACATTATCTTTTAAGAAGCCCCACAAAAAGAAATCTAGTGGATTGAGATCCGGTGACCTAGCCGGCCACTCAACGGTACCCCTGCGAGCAATCCAACGGTTAGGAAACACTTCATCTAACAGATTGCGCACACCCGCAAATAGTAATGGGGCGGTGCTCCATCTTGCTGAAACCATACTGCATTAAAATTTGCCCCAAGAAGAGCACGCACTGCTGGCAAAATGTTATTTGTCAACATATTGAAATAAATTTCGCCTGTTAGATTTCCATCTATCACAAACGGTCCTACAATGTTATTGTTTATTATTCCAGCCCACATATTCACTTTCTGAGGCCTTTGTGTGTGGCCTTCTATCATCCAGTGTGGATTATGGTCGGCCCAGTAACGGCAATTATGCCTATTTTAACTTGTCCATTAACAAAGAATGTAGCTTCATCTGAAAACCATATCGAACTTAAAAATTTTTGAATTTCGTCACACTTTCTCATCATTATTTCGCAAAATTCAGTCCTTCGATCAAAATCATCCTCTGCAAGTTCTTGGGTTAGGGTTACTTTAAAAGGGTGATACTTGTTTTTGTGTAAAACATTCAACACTGAGGTATGGCTCATATCAAGATCTTCTGCAGCCACTCTGGCCGAGGTGCTGGGATTTTCAACAAATGTTTGGAGTACATCCAAAGATTTTTGTTCATTTGTTGCCGATTTAGGCCTGCCACTTCTTTCGCGATCTTTGACTGTTCTAGTTTCTTCAAATCTTTTTACTGTCTTAAACACTGTTGACTTACTAATTGGGGGTCTATCAAGAAAAGTGTCATTAAACAAATGCGCTGTTTCTTCATAGGGACGAACTAGATATCCATACCCACGCATCATAAGCAGCGTGATTCTCTCAAACTCACTAAGTGACATTGCTTTTAAAACTAGTAGAATAAAATGTAAACACTTAAGTAAAAAAATGTATAACTATCGCAGTACCTTCTAGTGAAGACTTTCAACTTTATCTTACGTGGACGAAATTATAACGTAGACTAAAAACCAAGCTGATATTAAAAATACAAAACTGTGGAGTTTTGCTGTGACAGTACTGTTTGTATTGCCTAAACCAGTTTATGTTTGCCTGAGATAAAAGGGCTGGAGGGACTGGACCTTGACCTCATGTTGATAAGGAGTTATGGTGGTATTATTGAATACTCTCAGTTTCTTGAAGACAAGACAGGAAAACCCCTATTTACTGTTATCCAACAAATGTAGAGGTAAAAAAAATAATTTTTTGTTGGAAATTGTTTTTCAAATTTACATAACCGACATAAAACATACTACTGAAAGTAAATTAGTTACTTCACAAGACAAAATTACTAAATTTCTTTGTCATGAAATTCATACGGCCCGTACTCTGGATAGGGTCAACCTTTTTAAGTGCGGTTTGCGGTAATGAGTTTCTCTTTACTAGACCTTTAATTTGATACCAAACTCGGCCTATGCTTACATTTAAGATTTTCGTCCGACTCCTCACGGGCCGTCCCCCTGAAAAGATAAAATGTCCCCACTGGTCTCAAAAACTAGGTTCTTAATACAAGTGGTGATGTACAAAATTTAATTTGTATAAGTGAAGCCATACAAAATTAGTGAAAGCGTTTCCATACTTTTTTTCCACCCTGTATAGAAGACCTCCAGGCAAAAGGGGTCTGGGTTTTATTTATTTTAAATATATTAACTACTGAAAATTACTTCATGCTATTTTGACAATAAAAATTAACTAAAAACAAACATGTTTTTTACCTTTATGCTATTTCATAAATTGAAAATAAAATTAAATAACCTCACAAATGTACCAACTTCACATTCCCTACACATCAATGGTTTTCTTTTTAGTCTTCACAAAATAGGCTGCTACTGCAACTTGTTTTCGCTGTGAGGTTTTATTTGATTATGTTACTAAGATCACATACAGTAAAAAAATGGTTTCATAGTAAATAAAATTGAATGACCACAAAAAGGAAATTTGATATCAATAATGAATTAAATATAGTCTCAGATTAGAGAAAAAGAGTAGTGCAGTTTTAGCATAGCTGTATTGGCAAGTAAGAGTAGTGTAATCAGCTGATGGAAAAACCAGTGCGTTAACATTATTAAGCAGTTCTTGTTTATTTCACCTTAATTACTACTCAATAATTTATAGATTCTTCCTATTATGGAAATCATTATTTGAATGTTATTTATTATTCATTATTTATTTTTATAACTCCTTCTCAAAACAATACTTTTGTACACATAGAAAAGGTACTAAGGTTATTATTACAACGTAACAGTTCAGACCACTAAGATAATGTTAATATATTTCATTCAAAAGGGGCAATCCACAAAACCTAAGCAGTCAGCTAGAAACAGGGGCTTTTATGATCCCCACCAAATAAAAACATCTTCAATAGATTCCAGCACATTTAACCCTTTGGCGTTGTATTTACTCCTCACGACCATATTATGTGGTTTGACGTTCATATAATGCCAGTCATCAGTCTATCATGTACTTTTATCTTGTGAATAAATCCCGAACTATTTCGACTAAGAAATAATTTGAGAACGTTGTGGATAGAACAAGGAACATGTGTTGCTGTTCTGTTCTTTTTCTCATTATTTTATTTGTCTGAACGTTTACAATATTCAACAGGCTATTGTCAGATGACTGCAGTAATGACGGTGTGAGTTGTTTAACGTGATATATTTGATTGCGTTTTTCATTGGCGGATTTTATTGTTTGTAGAAAAGTGTGTGTGATTGTAATATGTGATTAAAATGGTGTAAGTAGTTGTAAAAATGATGGCACGGGATAGTGAAATTGACCATTGGGTGGACTATGATTCTGATGATAGTGTTAGTATTGATATTGGCTATGCTTAGTTGCAAGACAACAAATGTTCCAGGCCTACGGCTAATCAAGTACCTATGGGTTTTGATGATGGCAGTGGTATTGAACGTGGGTTTTTACTGCCTATGCCTACTCAAAACGAGTTTGACCAAGGTAGGCCCAATGGAAACGTTGGGTTAGGTGACACCGTGGAATGAAAGATATAATTTAGGGAACAACAGGCCTAGTGGTACAAGTAATTCTAGAAATAAACAATAATAGAGGTGAAATAGGCCTAAATAATCAACTTTTAACAAGTAATAAATGTGTTAACATCATTTAAAATTATTTTACAATAAAATAATTACTATGTATCATTATGCTATTTTGTATACACACTTTTGTGAAATAATAAATTGTGAGTATTTGAACAAAATTAACTGATATTGCATTTTTACTAAACATTAAAGATATTGAACCAGTGTTGTTCGGAGAAAGTACCGCCGTAGAGGTTTTTTTCCTTCCTGAGGGAAGAGGACAGTTTGTCCCCGCACTTAGTCCTAAAAGGACCTTTGCGCCTCCCTTACTTTAATTTGTGCCCTCAAAGACCGAGGCTTTTGCAAAAACCAATCAGATTTAAGGGCTCCTGTTCTCTTATGTCCTTGGGGCTGAGGAGATATGCTCAAATGTATCTTTTCCTAGTCTCTACGATGGCAGGACAATCCAACCAAATGTGCTCCGCTGACTCCTCCTCTTCTCCACAGAGTCTACATTCGCTGCTCTGACTAAGGCCTACCTTCAAAAGGTGCTTCCTCAGAGGGCCATGTCCTGTCAACATTCCTAATATCAGTCTTATATCCTCCTTATTCTGATCTAGGAGAGTTGTCCACCCTTTTGCGTAAGGAGAGATAAACATTTTGGATATGCTTAAACCTGAGGCTCTACTCCAATTCTTGTGTCTTGTCCTCTTTTCCCAATCTTTGACCAGAGCTTTAATGTTGGAGAAGGCTATCCCACAACCTAGCTCAGGCCCCACCAATGTGGATTCTGCTCCCTTTTTGGCGAGGATGTCCGCTTTTTCAGTCCCATGCACACATTCATGACCCGGTACCCAACCGAGTGTTACTCTGTTATTTGTTGCCAGCTCTGCTAGAGCATTCCTGCATTCCCAGACCGATTTCGAATCAATCGAACAGGTATCCAGTGCCTTCAGTGCAGCCTGACTATCAGAAAGTATTAGGTATGATAATCCTTTTGTCCTCAACTGTGTGAGTCTTCTGGAACATGAGTCTATTGCCATGACCTCCGCCTGAAAAACCGTGGCATGTCTTCCTAGGGGCACAGCCATGTCGACTCCAGGTCCATGTATTCCGTATCCTGCCCTAGAGTCTAGGAGTGAACCATCAGTGAAAAACTTCAGGACTCCTTTTGTAGGGTAGGCCTCCCTTTTAATCCATTTCTCCCTACTTCCGATAGAGACCGTATATGGTTTTTCAAAGGAGTATTTCTTAACCATAGTAGCAGATACTTTGGTTAGCATTTCAGCCTTAGGAAATTTTTCCAATATCTTCATGTGGCCTTCTAAGGAGGTAGCATTTATTACCTTTGTTCCTAGAAGCTTCATTGCGCTCATCGCAGCTGTTCTCATCACCTCCTGGCCAAGAGGAGTGTACCCCAGGACCGCTTCCATTGCTAGTGTTGGGCAGGAGCTCATTGCTCCCGTGATGCTTAAGCAAGCTAACCTTTGAAGACTCTGTAGCCTTTTTGCAGCTGTTGTTTCTTCTACCTTCGGCCACCACACTAAGGCAGCATATGTGACCATTGGTTTTATTATGGTTTCGTAAATCCAATATATCATTTTGGGTTTAAGTCCCCATTTAAATCCAAAAAGTCTCTTACAGGCCCCAAGGGCCATTATTGCTTTGGATGTCCTGTTTCTAATATGGGAGTTCCAAGTGAGCTTTTCATCCAGGATTAAACCCAAATACTTCACTTCCTTTGTTTGGTTAATGCTAATTCCCTCCAGGACAGGTTTTGCTAGCTGGAATTTTCTTTTCCTGGTAAAGGTAATCATATTTGTTTTTGATGGGTTGATCCGCAGACCTTCCCCATGACATCAGTTACTTATGAAGTTAAGTTCTGTTTGTATTAGGCGTTCCAGCCTGCCTATGTTTTTCCCTTTAATCATAAGCACTAGGTCGTCCGCATAACATAGTAGGGGAATAGTAGCCTTATTCCCCTCTTCTCTGCTTTGCTTAGGAGATCATCCACTACCATCGCCCACAGGAGAGGAGACAAGACTCCCCCTGGGGGCAGCCTCTTTGGGCCGTGATCGCAGCAGATTCGTCCCCGTACTTAGCTTTCACCTGTCTGCTTTTTAGGAGGGCTACTATCCATTTGACTACGTCTGGGGAAACTCCAAAACGTTCCATCGCAGTCTCCATGGATTGATATGCTACTCGGTCGAAAGCTCCTTCAATGTCCATAAAGACGCTGACTAGGGCTTCCTTTTTTCGAAGGTATTCTCCACCTCTCTCACTAAACTGTGGAGAGCAGTGGTGGTTGATTTTCCTTCTATGTAGGCGTGTTGTGTGGGACTAAGCGGGTGTTCCAGTAATATTACGTCCCATATTATTATTTTTTCCATAGTTTTCACCATGAAGGAGGTTAGGCTTATGGGTCTGTACGAACTGGGTCTTGTTGGATCCCTGTCAGTTTTCCGCAAAAACACCACTAGTCCTATCCTCCAGTTCTTTGGTATGTATCCTAACAGAATGCTATATCCTAACGAAACTGCTTCTAAACAGAATGCTAAGAGTATTTAATAGTATATCCAGCCCCTCTTGAAGAAGGGCTGGAAAAACTCCATCCGCCCCAGGAGATTTAAATGGCTTAAACGATCTTATAGCCCATTTAATTCTTTCATGTGTGAATAGTCTGTTAGACTGTTGTCTGGTTTTTGCCACCTCCCGACTGGATCCCCCCTGAATAGAGAATAAGTATCCTCATTTTGAGTTAGGTGACCCCCCGGGAAGCGTGTCTCCAGAAGTAGTTCTAAGGTCTCCTTCCTGTTCATTGTTAGGTCTCCATTGTCCTTTACTAGAGTCCCCATAGGATTAGTTTTTTGAAGCCTGGATGCCTCTGGAAGACTGTTAATGATTTTACAAAAATTCCTCCAGGTTCTTCTTTTATTCGTTCTGAGTTCTTTTTTATATTTATTTTGGGCCTGTAGATAAGGGAGCCAATCGTCTGTCCTTTTTGCCCATTTTAATAATTTCCTCGTTTTGTTTCTTAATGTTTCCAACCTCCCAGTCCACCACGGCACATCCTTCTTCAACCAGTTTTGCCTGGGAGGGCAGTTTTTCTCGTAGGCCTTTATTATAGCTTGCTCTACTATTTGTGCAGACCTTTCTAATTCAAATTCATTTTTCTGGAAGGGTCCTATTTCTTCTAACTCTTCTACTAGGGACTCTCTGTATCCTCTCCAGTTGGTAGATTTAGGAACCCTGTGGGTCACGTATCTTTCCCCTACCGTAGAGGTTACAAGTACCATGTCAAAGGGTTTTAAGAAGCTTAACGAAGTACATTCATTCATCCCAAAAACCTAAACACATCAGCCAAATACTTGGGCTTTTTGTGCTTCCCATCAAGAAAAACAAGTTTAGTACTTTCCAGCCTTATCATGGTGCCTTTTTTGCCAATATACCAGTGGTATCATTACCTTTAATTCCAGTGTGACATGGGACCCAACACAAAGTAAAGTTGTTGAGGTCACCCAGCTATGAATCACCAATGTAAGAATCCTAGACGATTCTTGAAATGAACTCACTAGAGGTCAGGGCTTTGAGTACAACCTGGCTTACAGTGACGATACTGACTTCCATGCTCTTGACATCTCTCTTCAGGTCCTCAGAAGAGCACTCCACTACAGGTATAATTTCTGCCTGGAATACAGACTGGTATTCCACCATACAAAGATAAAACCTCAAAGTTCTTTTCCTAGTGAGCCATTCTCTTGAGGGAAAACTCAAATTGTTTACTAAAGGATTATCTAGCTCTCATGTGGTGCAGTACCATGTCGATGACAGCATTACCACTTACCTCAAGAATGATTCTGATGTGACCAAGAGCTTATAAAGCAAACCAGAGCTTCTCAAATTACAAATTATATGCACTCTTCCTTGCCACCTGGTGTGAAGGCCTTAGGTGAAGATCCCACACACAGTCCATGGCTGCTACAAGACAGCTGTTAACAGCGCCCTTGAAGAATAGACATAAGTGTGGCAGACTGGCGGTCACTTTGAAAGGATTAACTAAAAGACCAACTTTAGAGCTCCAGCGAGCCGTCATTCGAAGGACACTATTTGTCAATTGAACAACTGCCCAATTTTGCTTACTTACAACAAGGACCACTACATTATCTACGTAGCCCTGAGCAAACACTCCACTTGAGTCCTTGGAGTAGAGAGTCCTAACTAACGGTCCGACATCAATGGAGGCAACGAACCTCCCTGCAGACACCTTGTGGTCCTAGCAACAGAACTCTCACTGTGAAAGGATGCTGTGACGTATGAAGCAGGGCCTCAACCCATTCGCAGAGGATATGATCCAAACCATGTGCTTTAGCTGCAACAGTGATGGATGCGGTAAAAGTATTGTCAAATGCCCTTTTAGTATCCAAAGAAGTAGCAGAGAGAAACCTTCTTGTCCTTGATCATCTTCTCAATACCAGGAAATCTCCATACAAGTTTATGAAGAGCAGACTCATAGGATATACCTGTAGAGTAGGCATTCTGATTTCATTACAAGAGATTGAAACGCTCGTTTCTTGGTCTACTGGACGAAAGTTCAGTCTGATCAACTAAACAAAGTTATATTTGCGTAGTGGCGCGCCAACGCAAAATTCGTCAATCACCAAGGAAACGGAGTGTGTCCGCCCCGACCTTGAACAGATAGATAACTTGGTAGTTTGTTGTTATCTGTTACAATGAAGTAGGCTACTGGATGACGAAAGCTGAAGTTCAAGGTTCGTCCACCTAGCGCTGGGAGTGATGAGTCACGAACGGAGCGTTGAGCTTAGGAGTTCCTGGTCTGTATAGCGGAGTGCAGAGTTTAAGACAGGTGACCGACCTTTTCAGCTCCGTGGGAGGATTTCCGTGATTTTCTATATTTTTGAAGAGGGTTCTGGTTTTCGTTCCGGACTGTACGTCAGGCAAACTGCACGCGCCTGGACATTGAGCGGCACAGACTGTACGCGGGGTCTACTGTGAGCTTCGCTGACTGTGAGGAGTACGCGCACCTCACTTTCTAGCGTCACGACTAGACTGGTGGGCTATCGTGGAGTCACGGACCTGAGAAGTGACAACGACACGATAAGTCAAACTTTTTTAATTCTTGTATGGCCATACTTAAATATTAAACTTGTGTACACGTTATTTGAAAGCAGCTGTGGACTTTGTGGACGGTTGCGGGACTCGCTCGCCAGTGGAGTGTCTTCACACCAGCTAGGATATTTTGCTTTCGTATTTTAGTTTAGTTTTGCCTTAACATTTATGTGTAAAATTGGTACCTATCTTTATTTGTGAATAGTATATGTTTAATTGTATGTGTAGCATGGTGAAATTTTTGACCCCAGATCCACATTACTTAGTTTATATAAAAATAAAAATCAGCTCTTAAAATCATGTTTTAATTTATATCATAATCTTAGTGGGATTAATAAGTTCAAGTTATTGATAATTGGAACTTGGTTGTCACTGAAGTTAATATTTTTTTATAATTATCTAAACCGTATAACTATAGTTGGCGCATGCCGATTGTATTAAAGTGCTGAAAATAGGTAAAAACTACTCAAAAATTGTGGTATAGGAACTGCCAGATACTTAGAACATTTTCTTTATTTGTAAACCAAGCCTAGGCCTGATTTAACTCTAATTGGTAAAGCTATTGGTTTTCAATTTTGTTCAGGTCCATAACTTAAGTGATTTTGTTGTTGAGGTTTGCATGCATGAATGGTTACTTGTTTAAACCAAGCCTGCCTTACCAGTGAGAGCTATAACAACTACGGGAGGGACAGGTCCCCGTATTCTCCCTAAAAGAAGTAACCCGCCACGGGGTGGCGCCCTGATAAAAACCTACATTCAGCCTACACTTGGTATTGGTAGCAACCATAACACTGCCTGCTGACTTTACTACTTCAACCCCGCCTATGCAACCGACTGGGACCCGGGACGTTACAAGATGCACCTTCAAATCTCCTCTTCAAGCATGTCTATGGAAAATTTCCAGATATTTCAGGGGAAAGACAATGAGATTGGACGGAATGATTTGGGATTCGTATAACTTGCCTTCCAAGACTTAGGAACAAACACCACTCTTGAGTCTCCAGAAAACCGAAATGTCTCCAAAAACCCACTCTGGCCCTGGACATTTTACTTACAACAGGTGTATCTCCCATCAGAAGACAGATGACCTTGAATCTGTCTGCACCCGGAGATTCCAGAGGATCAAATATGTTTATTGACCACATTATCCTGCTGAAGGTGACAATGTGGCTGAGTTTCATCCATCTGGTTAATGGTTAGTGGAACTTGGGTTCTGTTCCATCTCAACCTATTTAACAGGAGCAATAGTCAGCCACGATAGAATCAGGAAATTGAATATTTACTTAGGGTTTCATCACTTGCCAATCAGATATGCAGACCCCCAAGTACCCCAAACGAGATCAATCTGTCTCTGGCTAGAAGTTGGTTTGAAAAATGTTCTCCATGATAGACATTTAGCCCTCCTTACGGTTTTATAATACTGGATTGTTTCTATGGTAGGTGTCCCAAATATCGCTCACATTATCTCTCCTGATGAGAGCCCCAACTCTCTTTATTTCCCACATTTTGAATCAATACATTATCGGATGCAGCATGCTCTAAAAGTTGCTTATCTCTCACATTGGAATCACAGCAAGAACGAGGCCACTGTTCCACCAAACTAATTGACTGTGTGTTCAACCAGCTTCGTTATCATTACTGTAGGTGGCTATCTTCAGAGTTCAGCAACCAGACAACTGGTAAAAGATCTCTGGAACAAAGCAATTGAACCCGCCACTAACCAGAATTAACGAGCTAGGGTTGAGAACTCGGGCGCCCAAGACAACGAACCTTGCAATATCTTGTTCCTACTCCTGAATCAATGCATAATCAACCGTTTCCCCTGCAAAACACAACAGTAGCAGCCTTAAATACTGAAGATTAGCGTGTAGAATCTTTATCATCATCAGGTCCACCCTGCATTGATCAGTACCATGGTAATTCCTACAATGATCCACAACCCCTGTTCGTTCAACCCATCCTTGTTAACGAAAAGTATATTTGCATAAGTTTAAGCATATTTGGAAAATTTTACAAGGTTCAGGTTCTCATTCATACCTATGACACACACACACACGCGCGCGCGCGCGCGCTTGCGCGCGTGTATATATATATATATATATATATATATATATATATATATATATATATATATATATATATATCATCCTTTTCTGCCTCGAACTTGTCGGTTTTGAGGACATTAATAGATCGAAGGATTTACCACATTGCAGAGTTTCTATTTATTTTTGTATAGTTCCAACTGTCACCCCACATCCCTTTTAAATCCTAGCCTAGATACTTTTGACATTAGCCACAATCTTGCTGCTTCGTTGCCATAAGTGACAACAAGAACGTCTTTTCCAAGATAGCTTCTCAGGATCTTTGGACTCCTTCCAGAGGATTCAGGTGCCTGTAGCTTCCTTCCTCTGTTTTACTGAAAGTTGAGATGGCAACTAAACACATTTTATAAATACTATTTTGTAAAGAAAACTATTGCATTATATGGAATATAAAATATAGGTTTAACCTATACTGTACTAGGTGTGCGGATGACAATCAAAAAGTGTTAAAAATTGTAAAAATAAAGAGAAATGGATTTGAACTGTACAAATATACTAAAACAATAACAATCAATGATATAATTCATGAGGAGATGAAGATTTCAAATAACGCAAAGCATAATAACATTTTGTCGCATTTACAACACGCACTCACGCCCAAGCACACATAAATGAACTTATGCACTTTTTACCTAAAGAAAAAAGATTAGATTAAATGCCCGGTGTAATCTGCAGTCAGAATATATAGACGTTATCATGGCTTCGACGGCATGCCTACCAGTAGAGAAGAGCCAAACATTAATTATCTGTTTATACACTGCTATGCTGCAGGGCTCACGTTAGGAATTTCAACGGGTAACATTTGATACAATGAAGCAAATCACACACATTATCTCTCCTGATGAGAGCCCCAACTCTAATTTCCCACAGTTTCAATCAATAAATTAGAGAATGCTGCATGCTCTAAACTCCGATTATAAGCGTTTGTTTTATTTAATTTTAGTTGACAAATCATCAAATAACTGATGTATTTTTTGTACCATTACTGACGCTTGCAATGCAATTGTTGTAAATTGTTTTTATGCAATAAAGGAATATTATTATTATTATTATTATTATTATTTATGGTTTTAAGTTTCTACTATTAGGGTTTAGTATCTGTTAGAGTAGACATGGTCACATATTTGTTGGAGATCGAAGTTATTTTGGAAACAATATTGGTTAAGTCTTTTGACAAGTAATTGATGAATAACAAGAACTTTAAAGTTATCAAATAGTTCAGCTGTGGGACAGCGCATAGGTTTTTGAGGGCTTCTTTTATAGTTGATTTTTGAGTTACAAGTAATGGATACATTATAAACTTAAACGCCCCAGCCTATGCAATAATACCAAAAGTGAATAACTGATTGAACGCAAACAAAAAATATAAATTTTAACTTATGTAATGAACCCACTCATGAGAGAACAGAAAATATAAATTTATTTTCGAAACTTATTATTTATAAATTGCACATGGCCCTTCAAAGTAACTTTGCAGTCAAACATAACCGCTAAATACTTGTCAGGGCCGTCGCATAGTGTATTGGCGCCTGGGACGAGATGCTATCAGGCACCCCTCCACACACACACACACACACACACACACACACACACACGCGCGCGCGCGTGCACAATGAGCGACGCTCGTTATACAAAGTTGCGTGACGGGTTGCGTCGCTGTCAGCGTTTTAATGCCCAACAAGAGACACCTAAACGGATTTAATTACGCTAATCAAATCCATAGAAACAATAAAGAAAATATTAATACTCTTAAAAAGTACTGTGTGTGTGTGTGTGTGTGTGTGTGTGTGTGTGTGTGTGTGTGTGTGTGTGTGTGTGTGTGTGTGTGTGTGTGTGTGTGTGTGTTTAATTAATACAATAGAAATTGAAATTAATGCAATGGTTTTTAAAACCTCAAATCAAACATACCCTGAATAGGATTGTAACGACCCGGGTCCCAGTCGGTTGCATAAGCGGGGTTGAAGTAGTAAAGTCAGCAGGCAGTTAGTTAGTTAATAAAATCCTAAGTGCAATCCAGGGATTTATAAGTAAGTCTTTTTTGTCCGTTTTTATAGCTCGCAACACTTCGGTTGGTTGAACTTGCCGAAAATTGGATTCATTGAGCTCCAAGACGGAGTTCACATGCTGCAGTTCATATAAATTTTTTTGCCGTCGATATCTGATATACCGTTAGTACTTTTTAAGAGTTTCACGTTTCCCACAAATTTGTTTTAAGTCATCTTTTGGTGGAAGGTTAGCCAAGATACACAAAAACCTCCACTGTGAGTTATGATTATAAATTGCAGTAGATCTACTTTTCACTGATGTTGCAACGGTATCCACCGTTGGATAAAATACCTCCCTCTTGAATGTATCTTCTGCAGATGTTTGCACTTGTCACTTGCACTTTAGTACAAAAAGACACGTTTATTTTTGCGAATTCTTTTTTCAGTAAAGATTGGTTGTATGTCTAGCTCTTCTGAAATTTCTTTTGCGGAAATTACTGCGTTAGTGTATCCATTTTCTCTAAATTTGTCTAAAGTCCAAGCAGTTACTGAACTACACTAATCAAATGAAACATACAAATTATTCAAAATTTCGTCTTTTACTAATGTTTTCAATTTTCCATACAATAACATGAATCGTTTTGAGAGCTAATATCCACGGCTGCATGACATGGAAAAGCTGTGAAATGTTATATTATATACTCATTATGGTGGGAAGTTCACAGATTTTTTAATAAAAGTCAAATATTTCACCGCATAATTGTGCGGAAAATAAGGTTACTTCCGAATAAGTAATTTATATCGCGATCCTGAAAAGAGTCCGTTCCAATAGTGGCGATACCACAAATGTACAAATCAATAAAATCAATGGCAAAGACTTTTTCCATTTTAGGGGAAAATAAAAATATCCAAATAATCAAAAGAATTCTGAATCTATGTTGAACATTAAAAAGGCGTAATTCTTCAACAAACTGGGCAAAGACGTTCTTGTCGAAAATAATTTACACTGTCATTTTAACGCCACCTCATTGGAAACGTGTAGGCATTCTTGAAAACCAATTTCAAATTTGTGCTTCTCGACCTGAAAACCCCCAGCCACCGATTTTTATTCTAATCCGCCGAAACATGACCGGGAGACTGAGGATAGCTCTCTTTTACGCTTCTTCAATGCTGCCATCGTGGAAACTAGTGAGTAATTTAGTAAAAGTAATATCAGGTACGATTTCTTGACCCTAAAAATCCCCACAAATTAAGTACAGTGCAAATCGTTGTAGATATCCATAATCTACATTTTCCACTATTTCGCGGCCGCCGTACAGTATTAAAATGGTGAACTTCGCATTTGTACCTAAATTTTTCTTTTTTACTCTATTTTCAACATTGAAGTACATGTGGGGGTTCTTACCATTTGACAATTTTGAGTTGGGGTGCGCGTCCTAGGGGCCTTGCTCCCCAAAATTATTTGATACGCCAAAAAGTAGGTCTCATTAACTTACAAAGATGATAAAATAGTTATTTTATTTGTTGAAACCGTCTGCGTCTAGTGGTAATGACATGACTGGCCACTGACTTCGATGACTCTGTATAATGTGATTTGTGATATAATAATATATTAAATAATATCAATGATTTCCAGATGTCTATCAATTTGTAGATAGACGCTTGAAGATAATGGCAATAATTAATTGCGGTGCTGAGAAACATAGTGGTGTATGTCAGTCTAATGATATTTTTCAGGACACATAGTTCTGCGTTTGAAGCTATTAGAAATTCAGTAATTTAAGTATACTTTTTCCAGTAAACTTTTAGCATCAGAAATACTTTATATTTATTATAGATAAGAAGTTTGCAAGTACAGTCTAGAAAAATCACCTCTTATGAGGTTTTTATTTTTAACTAACTGACTTACACCACTATGTTTCAAAGTGTATTCACTGTTTGTAATAAAACAATTATTATATTAATAGTAATATACTTTTATTTCCAAAAAACACATAACAGATTAAAATAAAACTTTCAGAAAATTCTTTTCATGTCAGTCTACTGTTTTTATCCACTCAGTATCATACTTTTCAACTCTCTTCTTCCTCCACTTCATCAGCATCCACTTCATTTTCTTCGCTAGGGTTGTGAGGGCCCACGTCTTCAACATCCTGGGAGCCTGTGATACCTCTGAAGAAGTTGTGGTGTACAGGTGGAATGTATTTAAGGAGAAACAACAAACATATCCCTTTTCTTTAAATAATTTATAACACGTGGCCCATTGTACAGTTTTTCTTGATTAATAGCTCCCAAGTCAAGAGGGCTTCCTGTTCTTATTGGCTTAACATTGATAACATTAAATGGAATGTTCTCATTCAAAGTGTACTTGTGTAAGATAGAATAGGGTTTACCCTTTTCGTATCTAAACCATTGTACTTTCAACCAGTTTACTGGTTCACCGTCCACATCCATTTTTGCGTTTAATGGTTGCCTTTTCAAGACCATGAACACTCAAGAAATCTTCTTCATGCATCTTAACTAGCATAGATTTGTTTTGCTTTCTTGATGACTTAATCACATTATACCAATCATCAGGTGTGTAAATAATTTTGTTACAAGCTGCTTTTTCTATTAAACCAAATTCAGAGTCATTGGGGAGGTAGGAATGACCTGAAATCATAAACTTTTGGTCTATGATCTCTACACTCGTTCCTTGAGTTAGTTTCAACAATGACAAAGACATCTTCATATTTCTATTCTATCCTGTACATGTGTCGCTATATACAATCACATGTTTGTGGAGGTTCTGCTTAATGTGCTTTACTAGACAGGAAGAAATTTCTTGCGAACCTCTAGACACAATGGTCTCATCCCATACATACATATACCCCACATTTTTTGCTACATCATGTACTCTTAAATAATAGCAGTACATGTTTCTCCTGTAATATGCTTCACTGACGGTTAGTACTGGAAATGGAAGTGATTTCTGTAAATCTTCCGTTATAGTGTATACATTATCATTTTGTTTTGCCAATTCACCATCAGCCTTCAAAGAATCACGAGCTTTATCTGCTTTTGCCAGATGCAATATGTGGTCTCTTTCCAATTGAGCCTTTTTATCAGAATCACTTTCCACGTTGATTAACTGTTTGTATTTATCACAATTTTTGCAAGTGTCCTTGCGAGGATGAAATTGCAAATTGAAGTTATTATTAAAAATATAGCGGTAAACGTGTTCTTTTACAAAGGTCCAGTTGTTTTTCACTACAAAATTCTTTATAAAGATTATAATTGACAAAGATAAGATTAACTTTTATTTATTTACCAAACATTTAAGTTTTATTACTAATATCATTATCCAAATAAAACCTAACCTAACTTTTTGTTACAATATCTACTGCTAATATTATTACTTTATTGCTATATTAATTAACTCACCTGATGAGCTAGCTTCCTCTTCGGAAGGAACATAATCCTTATCGTTATCACTATCATCGCTAACATTCAGCAAATCTAATAATTCTTTGTTATTATTCATCTTATTTGACTAAACAATCTTTACTCACAACAAAATTAATCAGCTGTTAAAAACATAGTGGTGTAAGCAACGAACTATAATAATGGAACGCGCTCTGGGCCGGAGAAACCGAGCCGAAATCCTGGGCTGCGTTCCGAAACTGCAGGCGCTGGAAATGGGCAAGAACTCACTCCGCCCATATGGCAGGCATTATAGTAATGATCTAACATCACTTCTAGACAATAATATTGTTAGATACCACCATTTATTTATTATTACAAATGTTAATAACTGCTTTTTACCGTGGATTTTTATTTTTAGTTTAAAAGACAGATTTTTGTACAATATCAAAATAACTGAGATTTTGACTTGGTATTTTACTTATAAAGTTGGAAACGAAGATGTCTGTAAAAGATGTAAAACGAAGATTAAAATATTTCCCAAGTTAAAAAACAACATTTTTATTGACAGTATTTTATTTCAAAGTAAACTACATAAAATTTACAAACATGACATACTTAATCTACGTGTTAGAAAATAAAATTATTTTTTACAACTTTTGCTGTATTCCTAAGTTGGGTGTTTTTGTAATGTCAAAAGTTTTTTGTTTCGCAATGTGATGGGATATTATAAAAAAATAGCTTAATTACAGTTTTAATTAAAAATAACTCGTGGCTTCCAGTGAATTCGTCATAAGTTAAATGCCCCTTGAAAACGCCCTTGAAAACACCTTCTTTCTGAAAATAATCCTCCTTCGTTTCTCCAGTGGCTGTTGTATATGAGATGGAAAATAAAAAAAATCTTTGGAACTGCTTCATTTTTTAGACATTTTCGTAGTGTGTTAGGCAAAATTAAATGGTAATCATGTTCTGTAAAATGTTTAGGCCTACTGCATAAAACAGTATGTTTTGTTGGCTTAAAATCTACTTTAAGCCTCTCCAATAATCCAATTTTTTAGTAAATTGTCATCATTCAATGGGAACAAACAAACAAATAATAAAATACAGGTAGCTGAAAATCACAAAGTTCCCAAAATTATAAAGTAGAGCAGGTAAGTATAGACTGCTTTTAGCAATGACATAAGTTTATGCATTCATAAGAGCTATAACGACCATCATCGATATCTTGGATCAATGCCGATAAAATACGAGTAATTGAGTGATAAGCATGTTTTATTCAACTATATAATTATTGTTCATGATTAAAAAACGATAGCTTATTAATGTACTCATTAAAAGTCCTTTTTAACTTTTAATTATTTGGATAACCCAGTTAATAATTTGGCATTACAGAACATAATATTGGTGAAAATTACTATTTTGGAAATTAAAAGTAAATAATGACATAGTTGATATAGTAAGAGCTTACTTGTGACAAGAAATGTGGCTGCCTTTAGTCCATCTGGACGTGCAGTTGTACGCAGAGCAACTCTTCACCATGTCACGAAATAACAAACATTACTAACATTGACAAATAAAAGGAAAACAAACTAGTTGAGTTGCTCAGATCAGACGTCTTGACGGAATAAACTGGAAGAGTTGCCAACAATGCAAATAAAAACAATGATTTGTGTTTCGGCATGAAAAGGCGTGATGCCGTATCGTCCCGTTGATCGCCGCTCAACTCGGTGAGTTCTTGCCCACTTTCAGCGCCTGCAAGTCCATGATACACCAGTAACGCACAGCTGTGTGTGACCGGAAAACACAACATGTGGCTTATGGGCAGTGCGCGTTCCAGTAGTATAGTTCGTTGGGTGTAAGTCAAACTTACTTCACTATGTTTCTAAACAGTTTCCAATATTTTTAAATACTACCAGTAGGTGCTGTCACCTAGTAGCAATTATAGGAGTTATGACTTGATTCACTATGATCCGAAATAAATAGTACATTTTTGAAACAGAATATGTCATGAACTCAAATGGGACAAAATCTTGACTTACACCACTATGTTTCTCAGCACCCCGATTTATACCGTTACTAAACAATAAAATCGTTATTAATATGTATTGCTCAAATAGGCTGTATGATTTCACGCATTGCACGTGCCTTGGAGGCAAATAAAAGGTCCTGATCCGAGTTTGTTTTGAACGTACTGATGTGTTAACTTAGGAAGTAGTGTTTGTTTGTTGTGTTATTATTTATCAACTATTGTGACTACTGCTTTATTGTTAGTTGTATCTTGCGTAATACATAAAAGATATATATTAATGTTGTCATTGTCACAAGGTCAGATTGTCGAGTATTTTGATAAGGTTGTTATTATTCGTTAACATTGCTCAGGTTTGATTGACATCTATAGTTAATCAGTGATAAATACAATTTTCTGGAAACATCTAAGTATATAAGGCCAATTAGGCCTACACACTTTGCAATCTTACATTGCAGTATTGTGAATCTTATAGCGTAATAGTATAATGGCCTGGTTTGACTCAGGTGTTGTCAATATTTTATCGTCTATATTAGTGGTTATTATATCACTATACTACTTTTCTGTTAAAACTTACAATTACTGGAAAAATCGTGGAGTCAAATATGCAAAACCTGTACCACTTTTTGGTAATATTATGCAGACGATATTTCGCAAGAAAAGCAATATAATAAATCAATTAGAAATCTACAGTATGTATCCTGATGAAAAATATGTGGGCATGTTTATGTTTCGGACTCCTATGCTTATGATAAGAGACCCTCAACTTGTTCACTGTATCTTGTCAAAAGATTTTGTACACTTTTATGATAGGGGTATAACAATTGATGAAAGACTTGATCTCCTTTCATTACACCTTGTGAATTTAAGAGGTCAGCAGTGGAAAAGTTTAAGAAGTAAGTTGACTCCTGCTTTTAGTTCTGGAAAACTCAAAATGATGTGTTCCCAACTGGATGAATGTGCCGCTGTACTATCAGATTATTTGGAATTGAAGGAGGAATCACAAGATATTCAAGAAATAATGGCTAAATTTGCAACTGATGTTATAGGTTCATGTGCATTTGGCCTACAATTCAATTCTCTCAAAGATCCAAACTCTCAGTTTCGTAAAATGGGGCGTGATGTTTTCAAACCTTCGTTTAGGTTCCTTTTCAAACTTCTTGCACGCACTTTTCATCCGAGTCTGCCATATTATTTAAAATTAAAAGCATTTAGCCCCGATGTTGAAAACTTCTTTCTTAATTTTGTGAAAGATACAATGGACGAAAGAGTATTAAACAACATTGAAAGGAAAGACTTCATTCAAATTTTGATTGAGATGCAGAAAGAAGAATCAATTGCTTCCAGGAAAAACACTAAAGAAAACTCAAGTAAGCTGTTCACTTTTTGGCTGTAGTATAATTAGTGGCCACCACAAAAATCAAATCATTGAACCAAACAATTTGTTAAAAATAATTTAACTACAAAACCATTCTTATTGATGGTAGTTTACAATTAATATTAGGTGTTTTAAATGCATTATAACAATATTCTTTAAAATTAATATTCAAAAAATGTAAAATCATTTGTATGTTAACTTATTTGAATATTGGCTGCAACTACAATGGTGATGGGGTAGAGTACGATAAGCAGACCTGGTTTTTTATATTGATTAGTCGTCCAATCATCGATACAACATAAAAAAAACATGGTATCAATTTACAATAACGTGACCATGGAAAGGTATGTTCATTTTTTTTCCCTGAAAACTACAATTTTTCCTGAAAACAATAGTGAAGAAAAAATTCATCGGCAACGAAAATCAAAGGAGTTACGATTTTTTGAAATCCTCTGAAAACTCTGTTTTTGACAGTACCTCTGGCAATTTTACTGAAATGATGACGTTAATACTGTCAACGATGCCTGCCCGCTGCGCAGTGCTGCGCACTGCTTGCTCTTTTAGAAAAAAAATTAACTCGAGCTTGCAAAAGTCGAATCCCAGATCACGTGATGCCCCTGATCCTTAACCCTTCAAGTGTTGTTCGACAAAATTTTGTCGGTTATTTTCCATCCTTAATGCAATAATGCCCGAAAGGCATCAATATAATAATACAATGATATACTTTCCCCCCAGTTTATATGCACCTGTGATAATAATACTTGGCTATAAATGCCCAACCCATGAAAAAAAGTCCATTTTTCATGGTCACGGTATTGTAAATAAATACCAAAATAAACATTTATAACAGGAAATACGAAATATGTGTAACTTAATTATTTATGTTTTCTCCTGTGCAGCAATGATTAACCGTTTTCAAGAAGTTGTTGAATCTTCTCTAGAAAACTGTGCTTCTCTTCTGCACGAACACAGATATGATCTGCAAGCAGGTTTGCTGATATGCCGCTTTTTAAACTTCGTTTCATGGTCCTCCATGAGCTTTCGACTGTGTGTTATTTATAAAATAAAATAAGTTTATTATGTGAAATAGGTGTTTATAGTTGATAAAGTGAGTTATTGTTTAAAAAAAATCACTATCGGATAGTTATATCAAAAGTTATAATTAAGAAATATTATTGTTTGTGTATATCAATATAAAAATCTGGGTCCGCTTATCCTACCCTACCCTGGTGTTGAACTTACGTTATTATTGTCACAAGCTGCCAGACACACTATTTGTGTCACAAGCTGTCAGACACAACACTCACTAACTTAAATACACACACACTACTTGACACTATACTTCTGAATAGTTAAAAGTAAATTTTATATCACTTTGTTCCGTTTAATAAATACACAGAAAATTTCTAGTAACTCATCATTAAATTATTACTTTTTAGATATAAAAACATAGCTGAGCTAGGCTATACAATAATTTGAAATACGTATAACATAATTTTGTTTTATATTATTTTTATGGTAGCTGATATAATCAGAAACATCGATGATTATCATGGTGGCCGCTTATAATACTGCAGTCCACTTTTTATTCTTTATTGTAGGTTAGTTTTCCCTATGTCTACATGTATTTAATATTTTAAAACATTTTAAGTAGTTATATGTATCTTAAATAACCTGAGGCTGAGTGTTTAAAATAAGCAGAATTTATACAAGGTTTTTACTAGAGCAGCCCCCACCTGTGTCTGGTAGATAGTGTGTCTGAATTTCCCCGTATATGATACATACAACTTTAGTGGCGGTTTTTTCAGAGAGTTTTCAAGGTAATTGGAAGAATCCAAAGAAATGTTGCTATGAAAAAAGCGGTTATCAGCAACAAAATGCAAATCTGGCTTAATATTGACTGTAATTTTACAAAAAACAATCTTTGGTAAAGTTATCATTCATTCCTGAA
Source organism: Homalodisca vitripennis (assembly GCF_021130785.1). Classification (NCBI taxonomy): domain Eukaryota; kingdom Metazoa; phylum Arthropoda; class Insecta; order Hemiptera; family Cicadellidae; genus Homalodisca; species Homalodisca vitripennis. Next base: position 59,864,796 of record NC_060207.1, read on the forward strand.
GTGTTTTAAATGTTTACAAAAAAGAATAATAGCAAGGCTATAGACTTATTTAAACTACTTTGTAGGTACATGGTCAGTTTAAAAAATTTAAAATTAAACTTCCATTATTTTTCCAACCATTTAGTTGCAGTTAAAATAAACTATACTGAATACCGGTACTTCTTTCAACAGAGATTCATACAGACCTGATCAAGTTTTTAGTATTTACATGTTTTTGGGTAATCTGGCCCAAATGTGTGGCAGGTGGGAAAGTAAATGAGAGGAAGACGCTGCTTTTACCGAAAATAACAACCTGCTTGTGCTGAATGGTACGAATTATCACAGGAGTTATATAGACAAGGTAGAGGTACACTACACCACATGTCATAACAGGCTTCTCTGAGGTTGTATGCAAAATTTCAAATTTAGCTCCTTTTATTTTTGAAATGTTCTACGAACAGACTGATAGAAAAACAATCATACAAAAAAGAAGTTGATATAAAAATAATGCATCATAGAACTCATTCCTCTAGAAATGAAGTTTCATGTAGAATTCAAAGTTTATTTATTTATATACGGCATACACCATTTTACAACAAATGTTAAATCCGATTCAACAAGAGATAAATTATCTTATAATACAGTACAACAAGCAATAATATATTTAAAGATAACAAGCAACAAACAAATAACACCAACTATATGAACAATTAAAAAATATGGCAATAATCACAGCAACGATTTATGTGTGTTTGTGGGGGAGGGTGCGTGCGAAGGGGGTGTGAGGTGTGTGTGTGTGCGTATAATATATGTATGCATGTATAATTAAATCTAACTTGCAGTAGAATATGAAGTTTCGACAAGTAATAAAGTATCTTATTTTATAATATTTAACAAGCAATAAAAAACAAGATAACAAGCAATTTTATCAAACTTCTTATTACAGTACAATCACGATGCCAGAATGTGTTGAGAAGAATCACTCATGCACTCAACTTTTGTCATCACACTGATATGTGACCCTCTAAAGGCGTCACCAATCACTCATCACTAACTCCATCATTTGCAGCAAGAAGGCGCACGGCTTGGCTACGAAATCGAGCCACACTAGGAGAGAAAAAGTCCACAGATCCACCTATCTCATTGCCGAGTTGTAAAAGGCGTGGGAGCGTACTGCGTTACTGGTATAACGTAGAGTACTGAAGCCTCTCAAACAAGTCCTGGGATCTTGTACGACCAGGAATGTGAAAAGGAAGCTCCAGTAACAGCTCAGGGCAGCCCACAACACCATTGATCAACTTCATAAGGAGAACTGAGTCTTGAATCCTTCTGCGAATGTCTAAGTCATGAAGAGTTTACAGACACATAAAATCTTTCGACACATCTTGCCTCAAAATACATTCAGAATTTTGTTCATATATATATATATATATATATATATATATATATATATATATATATATATATATATATTAGTAGATATAAATATGGGGTTCCTAGCGCACTTTTGGAGCCGACCGAAAATGAATGGAAAATACTGTTTAAAGGACAATAAACAAATATGCAAATCACGAATTAAAAATAACCTAATCTATAGATGTTTGCTTCTACTTTCTTAAGCAGTTTTAATGTCTATTACTAATGTTGTCAAATCTTCGAAATCTTAATCTTTATTCTACAACACATTCTTTGTCTTTTATTGTCTTTTTCCCAGTAATAAGCAAGTGTAATTTATCATTTTTATTCAATTCTTTAATCTTTTTTTCATCCAAAACAGTCAAAAATCTATTTGGCAAATGTACTTTGAAATCTTCCAATTCTGCTATGATTGTAAGCCCGAATTTATCTTTCATTTTCTCCAATGTCACAATTTTGTATTTCTTATTTTCTTCTAAATCAATTAATTTCTTATATTCTTTAAATCTTAGTTCGCCAACTTCATTTAATTCCTTTAGTAGCTCCATTTATAAAGGAAAAATGTTATTAGAGATTTTCTAAATTCCAGTTTTTATAGTGATTTTTCGAGAAATATCATTCAAATTATCAACTTTTTAAGGTACATACAAACTGGTACTAGAGTTTTTTTGAAAAATCTACCGAATTATCTCTAATTATTGCGAAGTTTTAAAAGTTGCTAATTTGAACGATATTTCTCGAAAATTCACTATAAAATTGGAATTTAGAAAATCTCTAATTAAAATTTTTCCTATATAAATGAAGCGCGAAAAAATAACATGTCCGTTTTATAAGAAAGAAATCCTAAAACATAATTATGATCGCCATTATAATTCTAAAATTCATCTAAAAAACAAAGGCATTTATGAGAAAGAATTGAATTATTTGAGGACTTGGGCTAGAGAAAATCAAATTGATGATCACCAAAACATGTATAATATAGAAAAATTAAGGGAATTAAAGAGAAATTTCAAAGTTGAAAAGAAAAATTTAGATCTATTTAATGACGAAAAAATTAACTCAATCGCTGAAAAATTGTCCATTGAAACAAACGATAAAACTAAGTCTGAAATGATCGAAGAAATTGATAAAACTCTTAAAGAAAAAACTGAAAATATCATTGATGTCGAAGTTTTATCCTCTATACACGGTCTTTTCAAGCAATACATTTTAACAAATTTGAATGATAATTCCATGTCAATTTATGATAATATCTATCAATTATGCGCCCAGAAATTAAAAGTTTAATAGAAAACTTTCAAGAAATGTGAAAAATATGAAGGGTTATCTCTCTTTGGAATGTGAATATGAACGAACTTTAGTGAACGGTGAACCACAAACATGTCCAATGTATTTTACTATAAAAGCAGACGAAATCTTTGATGTAAACGATTTTATCACTAAACAATTTAATAAATTAACACATCGTGAACAAACAAATCATCCAAATAAGGGTTCTGGATGGACATTTAAAAGCTGCAAACAACTAGTTTTGATCATTAATAAACACGAAATGATGAATGCAGGATCATATATCGATTTACCAAAGAAAATTAAAGGTAAAAAAGCTTGTATAAATATTAAAAATAAAGATGACTATTGCTTTATTTATTCTATCCGATGCGCTATTGAAAAACCAGAAAGAGACTGCGAAAGATCAAAACAATATGAAAAATTTGTAAATGACGAGATATTTTCGGGCTTTGAGTATCCAATGTCTTTAAAAGATATACAATTATTTGAAAAACGAAGTCACAATTCCAAGTACAAATATCCAAAAATGTCTATAAATATCTATACTTATGACGAAAAACTCAACATTGTACCGTTGCAAATTTCCGAAGTTTATATTGCCGAGTTAGAAATTGATTTATTGTATGTTAAACAAGAAGACAAATCTCATTATGTCTTGATAAGAGATTTAAATAGATTAGTATTCTCTCAGTTATCTAAACACAAAGAAAGGAAATTTTTGTGTAGAAGATGTTTAAGCCATTTCTACAAATCTGGAGATTTAACAGATCATTTAGAAATTTGCAAGCAACATGAAGTTTGTAAGCCAATTATGCCATTTCCAGGACAAACAACTTACTTTAATAATTATCAAAAGAAGTTTAGTCATCCGTACGTTATTTATATGGATTTTGAGAGTATATTAGAGAAAATTTCAACATGTAAGAACAATCCACAAAGATCGACTACTACCAAGATTCAGAAACACATTCCTTATGGCTTTACTCTATATTTAGTGTCAAATGTTACCAATTGCATGTATAAACCTATATGTTATCGCGCTAAAAATGAGGAAAATTTGCCAAATGTTCCAAAACAATTGTTTGAAGAGCTCAATAAATTATCGAAATATATAGCTAAAAAATATAATTCAAAGAAATGAAGCCTATGAAATTAACTGAAGAAGAAATTTCATATCAAAATTCAAATCTTTGTCATATTTGTGAACAAATTTCTTATCAAGATCCAGAAAAAACTTTAGATTTTATGCCAGATGATTGGTACTATGATACATATAAGAAATGTAGAGATCATTGTCATTTGACCGGCAAGTTTCGAGGTGCAGCTCATAGAGTTTGTAATCTAAATTTGAAATTGCCCCAGAATATTCCAGTTTTCTGCCACAATATGTCAAATTATGACACTCATTTGTACATAAAAGAATTGGCTAAACAATATGGAAATGTTGATTTGATCGCAAACACAGATGAAAAATATATAAATTATTCAGTAAATTCTGGATATGGCTATGAGTTTGACAATGATAAACCTAGGAAGTTTATAAAATTTTCTTTCATAGACACATTTAGGTTTATGGCATCGTCTATTGAAAAATTAGCTAAAAACCTCAAGAAAGAAGACTTCAAACATACAAATTATTTTATACAGGATGGTCGAATATTGAATGAAATTATACAAAGACTGCCAAATGACGAAGACGAGATTTTAAAAATATTGTCTGGAAAAGGCATATTTCCTTACGAATTTATCGATAGTATTGAAAAACTTAATTACACAGAAGAGCTGAAAATTGAAGATTTCTATTCACTTTTGACAGATGAGAGCATATCTGTGAAGGATTTTCAACACTACTTAATGGTCTGGAACAAATTAAAACAAAAAAATCTAGGAAATTACTCTGATTTGTACAATAACCAAGATGTACTATTGCTCGCTGATATATTTGAAAATTTCAGAAACATTTGCTTAAATTGCTATAAACTTGATCTGGCACATTATCTGACTGCTCCAAGTCTCGCATGGGACGCTATGCTAAAATTAACGAAAATCGAGCTTCAACTAATACACGATTATAATATGTATTTGATGATTGAAAAAGGCATTCGCGGAGGCATTTCTCAACGTATTAAACGATATGTGAAAGCAAATAACAAATATTTGAAAGATTTCGATAAGACAAAAACCTGAAAATTATCTGTTGTACGTCGACGCAAACAACCTTTATGGTTGGGCTTTATCACAAAATTTACCATATGGTGATATTAAGTGGATGGATCTGAAAACTTACACAACTGCAGAATGGTAAGAAACAATTTTAGAACTCACTGGAGAAAAAGATTATGGCTATATTCTCGAAGTTGATCTAGGATATCCAACGAATTTACATGAAAATCACAAGGATTTGCCTCTTGCTCCTGAACATTTTAACAAGAAACTTTGCACAACTTTACTGGATAAAACTGAATACGTCGTTCATTCAAGAAATTTGAAATTCTATCTGGAACAAGGAATGGTGTTAAAATATGTGAATAGAGTTATTGCATGTGACCAGAAGCCTTTTATGAAAGAATACATTGATTTTAACACAAACATGAGAACCAAAGCTACAAGTGACTGAGAAGGTTTTTTACAAGTTAATGAACAACTCAGTTTTTAGAAAAAGTATGGAAAATGTGCGAAATAGATGCGATATCAAACTAGGAAATGAAGAATTTTCTATGAAACAAGCTAAGAAAACAAACTTCAAATGCTTTAATATCTTTGGTGAAAACTGTATTGCGAGTCATATGTACAAAAAGAAAGTGAAATTTAACAAACCGATTTACATAGGTTTTTCAGTTCTTGACCTTTCAAAATTGTTAATGTACGAGTTTTATTACGACAAACTTAAGAAATATGATCCAGATTTGAATCTATGTTACATGGATACAGACAGTTATTTCCTAGAATTGAAACGAGATCCTTTTAAAAATTATTAAAGAAAATATAGATGAGTTTGATACGAGCGATTATCCAAAAGATCATGAATGTTTCACTAGCAAAAACAAGAAAGTCATAGGGAAATTCAAAGATGAGTTAAATAGCGAAGTTTTAGAAGAATTTTGTAGATTGAGATCGAAAATGTACTCATAAAAATATCTAGACAAAAATCCAGTAAGATGTAAAGGAATCAAAAGAAGCGTTGTAAATAAAACAATAAATATTGATAATTTAAAGAGATGTTTGTTCGAAGATAAAGAAGAATTTAGGGAAATTACTGTAATAAAAAGCTATAAACATGAGTTGTACACCGTTACCATAAACAAGTTAGCACTGAACGCTAAAGATGATAAGAGAATTGTCCTAGAAAATAAGATCGATACAGTACCGTATGGCTATAAAAATGAAGCGAAATCTGATATATTAGACGAATTAAATAAACTTGGAAACTTTGATATATAAATGGAAGATGATTTGATTCACTGTCACAAATGTAAAAAGAAAACGAAAAATATAGATTCTAAGATTGTTCAAACTCAAAACGGGTTGTATAGAATTGCAGCAAAATGTTCAAAATGTAAAACAAATAAGAGTAAATTTATAAAGAATCCTTATGAAAAACAAGTAAAGAAAGAATTGAAGAACAAAGAGGAAATAGAGATTGAAGCTAGAGAAATTCATGCACCTGTACGAAAGAAATTTAAAAAGAGAAAAATTATAACATTAGGAATTGATGATTTATGGGCAGCAGATTTAGTTATAATGTCTAATTATTCGGATCAAAATGATGGATTTAAGTATATGTTAAATGTTATTGATACTTTCTCAAAATATGCTTGGTCAAGAGCGATTAAAAGAAAAAACGGCAAGGATGTTTCAAAAGCTTTCAAAGATATAGTAAGAGATGCGATAAAGATCAATCATAAACCTCCAAATCTTCTTCATACAGATAAGGGTTTAAAGTTTAAAAATAAAGAATTTAACGATGTTTTGAGGAAATATAACATTAATATTTATCATACTGAAAACAAAGAGAAATCAAGTATTGTAGAGAGATAACAGAACTCAAAATGATAGAATGAAAGTTATTTTTGAGGTCAATAAAAACTTTAAATGGATTGATATTCTTCAAAAAATAGTCAAAAATTATAATAATACTGTTCATAGCATGATCAAAATGGCGCCGATTACTATTGGAGAAAGATTTACAACAATTATGTGGGATCTGATAAGAGTTTTAACCACTTTAATGAGTTATGTGATAAAATTTGGAAAGAAGACTACGGATTTTTAACAATTAATCTAACTTTGAAGCCTAAAAATGGTAAATATTTGAATAGATTTTCTAATATAAATTATGGTCTGTGGTCTGACAAATTTAATTGATAAAATATTTGTTATAATTATTTTTACACTATCTTTACTTCTTATTTACATTATGAAGATAACTGAAAAACGGTAAATCTGTTCACGTTTTTACGTTCCACGTTCACGTTTCTAAATTTTTCTAAATAAATGGCGAACGTAACTTCTGAAGAAGCAAAAAAACTTGATCAAATCGAAAAGAAATTAATCAAAGAATTTAGAGAACAGATTAGAATTGATGAAAAAGAACAAGAATTTATTCAAAAAATTAATCAACTTGTAACATCTACAATAAAAAATGTTGAGGGTAAAATTGAGAATGTTTTAAATCAAAATAAAAATATGATGGATTTAGTTCCAGTTGTACGACAATTTGCTGAGATTTCAATTCCAGAATCTGAAGTAGAAGAATTTGAATTACCAAAATTACCATCTTCAACACCACTTAGACCCTGAATCATTGAAGATTCTACAATAGTTGAACCAATAAGTCCTGGGACAACGGATATAATAATTGGTGAAATTGGTAAAAAATTTCTTCCTAGAGCAAAGGATGATAAATTTGGTTTGTATTGGGATAGAAAAAAGAAAAGTTTTATGATTGGAAATTTACCAGTGAATTTGGAACATAATGATATAATTATTAATGAAAAAACGTATGAAGGTACTCAAGGATTGTGGAGATTATTAACAGACAATGATGTTCCAAAAAGCGATTTATATTCTGAAGAAGATTTGAAAAAGTATACTGAAATTTTATGGAAATCTGATTTAATTTTCAAAAATAATGATCCATCAACTAAAAACTCTAAATCAAGTAGAGGTAAAAAATTTAATTAAACCAATTTGGGAAAATCGAATCGAAGGATCTGGTGTAAGAAAGTACAGTGATAATAAGATTGAATACAGATATATCGATGATTTGACAAAACTTGATGGAATTATTAATTATATTTATGCTCAGGAAAAGGCTGGAAATAACAATTTTTTGAATGAAAAGAAAGCTATTAAAGATTTTATTTCGAACAAACTTGATGAATTGATTGAAAAACCTGATGGAATTAAATATTTAAAACGAATTTTGCCTCAAATAAGTTCTCTAATTTTAGGTAGTGGACTTTTGAATGATTTTATCAACAATTTACCATTTGAATTACACGTACCAAGCTATCAATATCTGGGGCCTGGGACAAAGCTTGAACAAAGACTAAAAAGAGGAGATCCTGGTGGGAATAAATTAGATCAAGCTGCAATGGAACACAATGTTTTTTATGCAAAACATAGAGACACAAATTCTAGGCATATTGCAGATAAAGTTTTGCAAGATAAGGCAATGGATAGATTTTTATCAAAAGATGCTAGTTTAGGTGAAAGATTTGCTGCACTTCCAACAGCTGGAGCAATGTTTTTAAAAAGAAAACTAGGAATGGGAATCGAAGAGAATTTAAAATTTTAGCTATATAAATGGAGGTGAACGTAAATTTCAGTAAAACTCAGAAAGAGAAAATAAAATCCGCTTTTAAGAAGAAAATACCTGTTCAATTATTCAAGTATTCAATTTAAAATAGATCAACTAAAAAATAGCGAAGATAAGATATTTTTAACAAATAGACAATACAATAAACTCGAAAAACATAAGAAAAACAATAAAGGAACCAGAATAGAATTTCCTTATAACCAGTTGAAAGAGCTTAAAAATGGTGGACTTTTGAAAGATTTATTAGATTTTGGAGAAAATATTCCAGTTTTTAAAAATGTTGCTCCTTATGTTCGAAAAGCTGCTCCAATCGTTAAAAAAGACGTGATTCCTATTGTTCGAAACATTTTAAATTGGTTAGATAAAGAGTTAGAAGATATTACAGGATCTGGATTAGATGAAAAAACTTTGAATTACGTGAAATCAAACATTAAAAAAAAATTTGAAATCAAACCATTAACATTTGGGGAATTGGAAGGAATATGCAAAAACATTAAACATTTTAGAGGAATTTTCATGAGAGATACATTACCTGAAAAAGTTAAGAAATTTGAATGTGGAATTGTGAATTTAGACTCGATTATGGGAAGTGGAACGCATTGGATTTGCTGTTATAAAAATGATAAGATTGCATATTATTTTGATTTGTATGGAAAAATTGAGGACAAACCACCGAGAGAATTGATCCAATATTTGAAAAAATCAAACCTTTATTATAATGATTCTCAAATTCAAGACTATAAAGATCCACCAATTTGTGGTCATTTATGTGTTTTTGTTTTGAATGAGTTGACTGATGGTAAAGATTTTAAAGAAGTTGTTAACAAATTATTACTTAATAAATATGGATTCCCAAAATATTTTTGATGTATTTGGAACACAAATTAAAACAGAAAGTATTCATAATGTAGATAATAGTTTGAATTTTGATAGTTTGAGAAATGAGTTTGATAGAAAATTTATTGCAAAACCTTCCAGATTCAGATATGTTTGCTGTCGAGATTGAAGATTTTAAAGCAGAATATGATAACAAACTTGTAAATTTCATGAGTTCAAATGAAGTTGCTGATAAAATAAAAACATTGAAAAAGATTTTGAAGATGGTGCAAAAAAAATATTTACCAATTTAATGTCTCGTATCGAAAAAGCTGATAAAATTACTGAAGCGATCAAAGTTGAAAAGAATTATGTTAGTTCGGGTAATAAAAAAAGAATTGTCGGTGTTCGACCTGGTATTGACAAACATGATGTTGTTGTTAAAGAACAAATTTTAAAACCTCTAAAATTATCAGAAAACATCAATATTGTTGATTTACATGATCCGAATGTTAAAAATGCCTTAGGTCTTAAAGGAAAAAGACTTAGCAGCGTTAGTAAGGGAATTTATCCGTTTGATGTTATCGTAAAAGAGCAATTAGATGATCATATTAAAATGTTTGATGAACTGAACCAAAATTATGAGAATCATAAACAACATGTTAAAGATTTTACAACAGAGGTCTATGACAAGTTAGAAGCCAGAAATAGAAGATCAGTAGACGATGTTGGTGAAATTAATGAAAAAGTTATAAAACTTGCGCAAGAATTTAATACATATCAAAATAATGTTAGTGAAACAGTTATAAAAATTCAGGAAGATTTTCATACATATCAAGATTATGTTCGTGAGAAAATAAATAGTAATGGTGAATTACTTGAAAGAATAGATGATAAACGTTCTTTACAACTTGATAAAGTAAATAAACTAGAAGAAAACTTTAATAAATTTAAAGAAGATGTTAATAAAACTTTTGAAAATATTGATAACAGATTTAACGGATTAGGCGGCTATGATGACTAATTTTCCTAATATAAATGACGCTCATATATTGTGTGAGATGTAAAGAAAAAACTGCAACAAATGATATAAAATATTATGCAAACATCAATGGAGTTAAGAGAATTTCTGGAAAATGTGCTGAATGAATGTAACACTAAAAAGAGCCAATTTATAAAAACTTGATTTGAAATTTTTTCCTAATAAATAGAGATGGCGGGACATTACAGTGCTTTTGATCTTTTTATAATGCAACACGAAAGAGATTTTAAAAAAGAACATTGGGATGATATTTCTCAAAAATATGAACTATCCGAAGATATGATGCGGTTGTACATTAATAAGTTAAATTGGTATAACATTGCAAAATATCAAAATCTGTCCCCAGAATTCATTAAAGAAATTATACATTATCAATTGAAAGAACACATGTCTGTTATTTGCCTTTATCAACATATGAGCACAGGATTTTTGGAAGAATTTAAAGATTCAGTTGATGGGAACAATATTATAGATAGCGGTTACTATCCTGTGCAAATTTTATTGAAATATGTGGCCGAAATTGCAAAATTCACAGCAGAAAATCCCGAATATGACGAAGTAGATCATTAAAAAATGACTAAAATTTATATCTTTTCTTATCGACTTATACATGATGTTTAAAATTTTCATAGAAAAATTTTGAAATTTTCTCTTATTAAATGGCGGACTACAAAAAGTATTCAGGCGATATTGAAAGGGCGGAGTTTAAAAATTTCTATCCAGTTAGTAAACAACATTCGAATGAACCGAATAAAAGAACTGAGTTTAATATTGATTTTGGAGATAATTTTTGCTCGTCTAACTTCCAGTTTTATATTTCTGGAACTTTAACAAAACAAGATGGTCAAGCATATCTTGGAACAAATGATGTCAGATTGATTGATAATTTCGTGCTGTTTTTATTCTCTAAAATTGAAGTAAGAAAACACAATAAATTGATAGAAGAAATTGAAAATTGTGGTCAATTAAGTACTATTAAAGGAACCATATCTTATTCCAAAAGTGATGTATTTTCAAACAGTTTTTAATCAACTTTTAAATTGGGACAATTTGAAGCGGTCGGTGATTTAGCACATTTTGGCTTAGGTTTCTTTGAAAATGTCAATTTTCCAATCTACAAAGGTGGATTTTATATTAGTTTCATAAGAGCTGAAGATGATGATGCAATATTAAAAACAAAAACTGGAAATGATATGCCAGATGATGGAAAAATTACAATTAACGAGTTTTTTATTAGAGTGCCGATGATTGATTACAAAACTATGAGTAAATTCAGTTGATTGATGAAATTACAAAATCTCAAAACATTATGTTTAATTTTCTAGATTGGCAATGTATTGAGCAAAAAGGTATTTCCGGAACAACTTATTCATTCGATATCACAAATATTTATAGAAATATTTTCAATCCCAAGTTCATTATTGTTGGTTTTCAAACAGATAGACAGAATAATCAAGAAAAAAATCCTTCAAAGTTCGATAGTTTGAATGTAAAAAATATCAGAGTAAAATTGAATGGTTCTTATTATCCAGATGAATTACAAAATTTAAATATTTCCGGAGATCTTTTCAGAATTATGTATCAGATGTATCAAGATGTTAAGAAAGTTTACTACAAAAATATGGAAATGTATTACAATCCCAAAGAATTTATAGCAAATAGACCCATTTATGTCATTGATACAACAAAGAGTTTGATAAATATTTCTGGTTCAAAGAATGATATAATTATCAATATGGATTTTCAAAATGCTGTTACAAACGCGATTTGTTATGTTGTTGTTGTTTCTGAGAAATTTTTATCATATGACGTGATTAAGAACGATATTAGAGAAATCCAGTAAAATTTTAGATTTGACTAAGTTTCCAATAGACAGCTTAAGAAAGTAGAAGCAAACAGCTATAGATTCGGTTAATTTTTCATTCGTGATTTGCAGATTCGTTTATTGTCCTTTAAACAGTATTTTCCATTCATTTTCGGTCGGCTTCAAAAGTGTGCTAGGAACCCCATATTTATATCTACTTATATTATATATATATATATATATATTATATTATATATATATATATTTATATATATATATATATATTTATATATATATATATATATATATATGTTTATAAATGTTATGTTATTATCTCCACATTAAAGGGTTATCTTTATATTAGTATGATAATCAACTAAAACTCTTTAAAAGAAGTATAAATATATGTATTTGGGATCACATCAGTGTTTACACAATAAAACTCTATACATCAAGTTATTATAATACGATGTGTGTGTTGAGATAGTTAGTCTACATGAACCTCTTATGGGTGTTTTGATTTGGTTTACAAGTAGTTATTCTGATATTTCCTTGTTGTCATCATGGTTACCATAAGATCAATGTAAAAATATTTACTAACGTTCAGGTAAGTCCCTTGGAGTGACATGCATCATCATCGAACTCAGTGCTCATCATATATAATAAAGCTTTATCCACAATTTCAAGTCCATAGGTTAGTTTCTTAAATGTATAAACAGAAATTCGGAAATGAAATATTTCCAGTCCCACGAGTGATAGGCTTCGCTGAAGCTAAGCCAATAAAAAAATTGTCTGCTTAACACCCACATGCAGAGAATTTTATAAGAGGCTAAATTTCTAAGTCTATAATGTTATTTATAAAACTAAACATAATTAAATCAGTTGAACAAGTTTATTTCTAAAAAGACGTAGTACAATATAGCATGAGTATCACTCTTGTTAGGTATCTCTCAGTTGGCTTTTCTAGAATTAGCCTGTAAATATCTTACAATTAAATTACATACATTCACTGCTTAAAAAAGTGTTATACTTTGTATTGAAAATGTATTACAATTTATCATAACTATGTTACGTAAAATTGAAACAAAGAGATGTTGATGTTGAGTTTGTTGATTGTTGTTGTCAATTGTCAATGGGAAATATACAAGTAAAAAACAACAAGAATCTCGAATGTCATCATTTATTATAGCTGTGGATTTGTTTTTGTGTCAACCCTATGTGCATGTGTGTTATTAGGTTTCACCTACGCACACTCAGGATCCATGGACAAGGTGCCATGTCTTGGAGATTAACATTAGAGCGGATTCTCACATTCCTTTCACGTCAAATAGATCTTAATTATAAACTTAAAACACTTAATGAACACATATCCATGATGGAAACTGATAGGATAATATACTACAGTACATCAGAACAATTTTTATAATTAATTACAGTAATTAATTATTGATCTCATTAACTTACACATCCAGATTGATTAAGAACAAGCAATTTGGAAAGTTTTAAAAAATTATTTTGATAATTTAACACATAAGACTGTCTATGTTCTCTTTAGTATATGTGTTATATCAGTGATTTGTTTTAGCAAGAAATTAATGTCATCACTCAAATTTCTTCTGTTGTTCATATTTTTTCCCCCCAATGGCAACCAAATGGTAAAGATGACTGATTACCAATTGCAACTCTGATGCATTTTAACAGTAAAAATATATTTTTCACATTAAAAGACAGTAATTAAAATTTGAATCTTAAAAAGACTCAAAACAACATTTTACATTAAAAATTCAGATGAGTTCTCCAGTACTCCTTCCAGCCTTCCGTGTAATTCCTCCAAAATTATTCTCTAACCTTTTGTCTCAAAATTTAGTAAAAATAGTTAAATTGTATGAGAACTAGATAGTTCATATGACATTTAGAGGAATAAATTATTATAAAGCAAATTTTTCTCCCTTTGACTACATGTAGATAAATGTCCAATTCAATGAGTCCCAACCTCTACCCATCTTACTACCCCTTCCACCCACCCTTAAGTAAAGTGTTTATAAGGTTTTTGTTTGCTGCACATATCTTTGTAACTAGTTCCAAGTTTCAAATTAGGTAGACTTTGTGTTAAAAATTAGCCTTTTACAATTGTCCTATGGTAACACTCACCGAACATTTCAACTATACTAAAATACATATGTATTGAGATAATTTAAAAAAATCAAATTTGTTCCTGTATTTGGGATCCCCGAAAATTATGAATCTTGGAGCAAAGTTCATCAGCAAGCTGTCTTCCAAAAAGTGTAAAAATGAATAGCTTTAAAATTAGTATGTTGGATTAGTTTTTTGAAATTTTTGTCTTGGTACACAAGTTTTTGACAGTCAGTGCACGAAGTTGCTTTAAAATACTTCGGTTTATTTGTAGTGACACATTATTTTTGTTTCATATTTAGAGATTTCTTTTAACAATCACCTTTCTGTTTAGTTTTCCTATGATTACTAGAACTCAAAATGTGCTAATCTGTTTTTGGAATAGGCAGTAGTAACCCTTGTTTTATCTCCATATTTGTTTGTTTGTAAATGCAGGTGTGAAATGTTATTGTTTTTTAATGTCTTAATATTTATTTTCAGTTGTATTAAGTGATCAAGTTTTGGCTTCAAATGCGTTTGTCTTCTTTCTTGCTGGATTCGAAACAACATCTTCTACGATGAGCTTTTTCCTGTTAGAAATGGCAGTGAATCCTAGTATTCAGGAGGCTGTGAGAAATGAAATTGTAAAAGCATTGGAAAAACATGATGGGAATTTGAATTATGAGACTATTAAAGATCTACCATATATGGAGATGGCAATTTCAGGTGAGCATTTTTCATATGTTGAAACTAAAACTAATATTAAGCATTTAATGTTGCTTTAATGTTGTTATTCATCTTTTAAATTATTTTTTAGCCAATAGATTAATGGCAGTACATGTATTTTATTTTTCTTCTTCTATAAAAGCAACCATAATACCACTTACCTACTCATAGTTAAACCTCTGAAAGTACAAAATAGATTTATGTGGAACTTTGTATATATATAATATATGTAACATATACTTTGTATGTGTTCCTCTTATCTCTTAGATGATTCCTTAGAAGATATTTTGAACATTTTGCAGCCAATCACAGAAATTTGTGAAAAACTACAATACTTGTAATATCAATTCAGAATTGTCTAAACTACAACATTGTATAAAAATTGTGATTAGGGTCGCACATGAAATCTACAGACAGAACTTGACTCCTAAAACTAGCAGAATTTAATTCCTATAATATTAATAATAATAATAATTTCTGTTTGTTTCAGAAACTATGCGAAAGTACCCCATTGCCACATCTCTAATGCGAGAGTGTACTCAGACATATCAAGAAACACAAAGTTCACTTGTCATTGAGAAAGACACTAAAGTTCTCATCCCAGTATTTGCTCTTCATCATGACCCCTTATATTTTCCCGATCCTGATAAATTTATTCCAGAGAGATTTTCTCCGGAAAACAAATCTAAAATTGTTCAAGGAACTTATTTGCCTTTTGGAGATGGTCCACGGATTTGTATAGGTAAGTTATTTGTTACTGTAACAAAGTCACAAGAATAAAAGAAATCACATTAACTAATGTGAAATACATTTATAACAGTTATAGATCTAGCACTTATGTTTGAGTGAGTTTCTTTTTCTTCCCACTTATGTTGGTTAAGACTCAACTCAAAGTAGATTTCAGGACTTTAAAGGTTAAATTTTTAATGTTCAATTAAATATATAAATATGTATATATACAGGGTGAGGCAGACCACCCGTACAGTACGTATAGTGGCCAAACCAAACGAGGTAGATTATTCGTAACAACTTAAACCCCCTTATTTCCACCCCAAAGAATTTGGGGAAATTATTTTTAAATCTCTAAAACTCCCCAAAATGTTAGTTTTTGGGGGGTAGGGGTGGTTTTTGGAAAATTTTCAAATGTAAAAGTATGTTGAGTTATACCTCATTTTAAAGGTACTTCTTCACTGATTATTTTGTTTCAAAAAGTTTGAACCTATCTTGCCGCTTATGTACAGGGTACATCAAAACATTAAAAAATCAGGGGTTTGTGGGTAAATTTATTGCAACTATCTGCACAAACGTAGAGAGACGATATTTGTATTCAAAACTAATGATGAGACGGCTTATCGAAAAATATCATCAAATGCCACCCTACCCCAAAATTTACACATTTTAAAAATACATAGAATTTTGAAATACTTAACAGCCCCAATCTAAAAAAAATCAAATAGCAACCTAGGTTGTGTTGTACATAATTAGAAAGGTCTTTAAAAAATAAATATTTTCTACATTTAAAGTTTGTCTCTATCTCCAATGGTTTCAAAACTGTAGTACAAAAATAGATTTTGTAATAATTTTACTCAATGTATTATTATTACATATATATAATATGTAATAATAATATGTATTGTATTGTATGTAATAATATGTAATAATAATATGTATATGTATTGTATGTATAATATGTATTATTATTACATATTATGTATTATGTATTCATTAGTTAAAAAACTGAAGCCTACCCAAGGTTGATGAACAACAATCTAACCCTAGACATGATCAGCAACTGAATAGTTGTGAGATAGGCATTTTTAAGGATGAGGTGTACGCTGCATGACCATTGTGTTACAGATATCTTTGTTTCAACCATCTCGATAAAAGTATTTGTCACAATGATCACAAAATTGAAGAAACTGTTGCAACTCCAAATGTAACTGATAGGCCTACTGCGAAAACTGGTCAGAATGAATCTGTGATCAGTTCAATCTGTCCTACCCCTGAATCCTTTGAAGTAGATGGTAGCAGAAAGGAGACTGCCAAGAAACGCAAAAAAAGAATAAATAGAAAGAAAATTGCGAAAGAACTTAGAAACAAAGGTGAAAAATATAGTAGCGTGAAGAGATACGTAAGCGTGCCTGCGAGGAATGAATTGAAAGAAAGATGCAATGGAAAGATATGTGAAAAATTTTTGCATGAATGCTCAAAAATTACTGAAGAAAGGGAACAAATTATGAAAGACTTTTATGGTACTGGTAGTCTTCAGTTGCAAAGGGAGTTCATAGCCAGGTATGTGAAACAGACTAGTACGAAGAGAAAAACTAGTGGTAAAGAAGATTCGAGGAGGAAATACACCTTGAAATACTTTTTACCAAAAAAGGACTTAGAAATCTCTGTGTGTAAAAAATTGTTTTTGAACACACTGGGCATATCGGATAAAACTGTCCGTACAACTTTATCTAAGGTAAGAGAATCAGGCGTAATTGAAAAAGAGAAAAGGGGCGGTCGCCCAACAGCTTTGAAAAAACCGAGATACTACTGTGCGTGAGGCAATAAGGACTCATATTAATCGATTCCCACACATGAAATCACATTATTGCCGTGCATCCATATCAAAGGTATTTGCATCCTGACCTGAGCCTTTACAAAATGGTAGAAATGTTTAACAATGAAAATAAGAGTAAAGGGATAACTACCAGTTATTATACCTACTCAAAGGAGTTTAGAGACATGCATCTAGCGTTTCATCATCCTAAAAAGGACCAGTGCACCCTTTGCAATTCATATAGGACCGGTGATGAAAGAAAAAAAGCAGAACTTGAAAATAGACTTCATGCTCATATAGCTGAAAAAGAGGCTGTGAGGGAATTGAAAAGGCATTTTAAGGCTAACCTGGCTGATGAAACTTGTGTATGTGCCGCTTTTGATTTGCAGCAGGTCATTCTACTTCCTATAGCACCAGATAGTCAACTTTTCTATCACAGAAGATTAACTAATTTCAATTTAACCGTATATGACATTGCAACAAAGGATTGTGCATGTTATGTGTGGCATGAGGGCCAAGGCCGAAGAGGGTCATCTGATATTGGCACTTGTTTGTTCAAGTACCTTTCAAGTCTTGATCGCAACAAAGTAAAGGAAGTATTTTTGTTCTTCGATGGATGTTGCGGTCAGAACAAAAACTCAGGC
This sequence comes from Homalodisca vitripennis, assembly GCF_021130785.1. Lineage (NCBI taxonomy): Eukaryota > Metazoa > Arthropoda > Insecta > Hemiptera > Cicadellidae > Homalodisca > Homalodisca vitripennis. Next base: position 59,882,997 of record NC_060207.1, read on the forward strand.
ATTGCTACTATGCTACTACATTTTGTGAGCAACTCACAAAACATCTCCTTCATTTCACTAAAATTTTTTGAGCCTTATCACGGCCAAAATGAAGGTGATTCCGCGCACAGTGCGATAAATTCAGCATTGAGTACTATGGTAATGTCTTTGTTCCAGCTGAGTTAAAATCAATCATACATCTTGCGCGTAGGAACAAACCTTACACAGTACACAGCATGGAAAACTCAGACTTTATGGATTTTTTGGGACTTGGAAAAATGCTTAAGGTGCTCACTGTGCGATAATGGAGCTAAGCTGAACTGGCCGACAATGGTGGAGTACATGGTTTTGAAGAAGGAGCCAAACAAAATCTTTTTTAAATCTAGCCACTTGACTCAAGAATACAGAAGTTTAACAATTCCGCATGATGCAACTCTAAAAGGTTTGAAGCCCAAACAACTTTACAAGAAAAACCAGCCGATGCTTAGTGGAGAAAAGTATGCCGACCTAATAGGACTTTGTGCTGGATCGACTCCCATCATAAAAGGAGAGGAAAATGTTCAGTTCTATAAAAACTTGCGTCATAAGTGAACAGATAAAGTGGCTGGACATTGATGGATGAACAATGAATTATTGATATGCAATTTTGTCGTCAATGTAGTGTCTTTTTATTTGTAATTAGGTTTAATCATTTTATATTTTTAGTAATGTAGTGTGATCTCACTGTTTGATGTTTCCCTAAACAAAATTTTCATTATAATTATATTGTATGTAGTCTGTGTTATAATTATGCCTAACAATAAAATTAGGGCAAATTAATCCTACCTCTTTAGAATTTTCCTATTTTCAATTACATACTTAGTATTTTTTATTTTGTCATACTAGTTTAATTTTTACACAGTATTTTACTTTTTTCCCAAAGTATGGGTAGCTTGTTATATAGAGTTTAATATTATTTTTATATTATATTACAATACTATATTATTTTATACAAAAATAATAATTATTCTTATAAAATAAAGCAAGTTTTTATAATAATAACAGTGTCGTAAATGCATAGCCCTAAACCTTTTTTTGAGACATACAGTCGTATCTGCTTAAAACAGCTGTAGAAAAGAAGAAAAAGAAAAATATCAAATGTTAATGGCCAATAAACCATGGCAAGATATGTTTTAGAACATTGAAATAGTCTTGGTAATATTTTATTGCTCATTTACGCAGTTACAGCATAAGATGTGCTGTAGGTTTCTTTGGAGGGATCTCCTAAAAAGTTGCCATTTCGCAGTTACGACACTATGTCTCTTGCACGACGATATATATATGTATTTTTCCATAGGGAAGGTTTTTATGCTATCTTGATCTAACTCGCCACCAGGCGGTGCTGCAAAAGATAAGTTTTCAAAGCGCCTACACATTATAAACTGCAATTATGGGACAGTTAAGTGTATCTCGGTACTGATAAACCTTCATTGAGATCTGAAATAAAAAAAGATTGGTGAAAAAGATAAATTTTATACCATTCCTGTGCGCAAGAAGTTAGACTTAAAGGTTTTTAGCAAGTGGGGATCCTTACAGGAAAGGTCAACTACATTAATTGTCCCTTTAAGAAAATAAATATATACAGGTTGTTCCATAACTCTCTGGACAAAGGTATAACTTGTTATTGCTCAGGTCAAGACAAACATATTTCACCATATGAACAAGGGTCTCCCATTCTTAGTTTCCCATCTGTCTGTATTTTTGTGCTTTTATAAAAAAGTTAATATCCTAAAAACTAATAAATTAAATTATACCAAATGTGGTTCAAATATTTATGATAACAAGGTCAGTTACTGAAAAATATATCATGAAATAAATTATCTTTAGTATTTTGAAGTTTACAATTTTTTAATTTTTAATCTTAAGAACCCAAATTTTTCTCAAGAATTACAAAAATATCAGTTTTTAGAGGAATTTATCGCAAATCTTAAAACATCAAAATAATTTAAATAGAATAATAAATAGCTGATTTAGAGCAGATTTACTGTGACAAGACATGGCCCACATTGAGGTTCTCAGTGAATAGCCAACAATACAAACACTGAATAAATGGCAGCTCTCAATATGTGGCAATTTTTTAGTTACGGGACACCCTGTATACCTACGAAGGAGTAAAAAGATGGTCTACGGCCTTTTTATCAACGAACGGTCTATTCCCACTGTTCATACAGTCTAATACAGTGCCACAGTTGTTTGCCTTGTCCTTATAAAGAAAATATATACATATGTTGGTTTTCAAGCCCTACTTTTGTCAGAAAAAGTCTACTACCAATCCTTGTAATGTATTTCCGGTCTAAGATTTCTCAAACACCATAATTGGGTTTGCCTTTTTATTACGATGAAGAAAATAAATATACTTATGTAAGGCAAGTTTCAGTCTTTAATATGGACTGGCCTATATTTCAAGGGTATAGGTCAGTTCGTTTTTAAGACATTATGAGGACAGATAGACAGACGGATAAAGAGAAATACATATTTTCCAACCAAATTATTATTTTTTAAATGTTATTCTTTAACTATAAATGTGTATAAAATATTTAAAGTTTCTTGAAACATCAATATTTTAATATTTTATAATTACAATTACTAGCAACGATTTGTATGAATTGAAGACAGGAATAACTTTTGAAAGTTATCTTGACAGGATAGAGAATCAGTAAACTTTAATAGGAATTTTTGTTCTCTAATTTTTATTGTCCAGGGTGATGTTGGTACAGTAGACTGGCGGTTTGTACCTTCAAAATGATGCCAGCCGTGGTAAATTGACAAAATCTTGAACTCTTAGGTTAAAGATTAAACGTTTGAAATAAAGATGTACAAAATTATAAGCCCAGGATAATATCTTTAAGAGCTCCATTTAACGTGATCAAAGTGGACCTGCAGAGACAGGAAGTACCACAGTAGTTGAAAACAAGTTTTCAACAACTGTTATGTGCTGTTCTCTAAATTATATTATGACAAGTTTTGTTCAGCCTTTTTATGTATTGGAAACTTAAATGTTCTTAAAAAATCACTCTACATTTGCAAATAATACTCACTATTGTTCATTTTGATTCAAATTTAGTATAATTTGGTGCAAAAAAACATGTTTTACAACTGGCAAGAGAGAGTAACTTCTTATACCATTTATATTTTAGTTTTATACCTACATAAATTAATGAATACTTATCCGATACGTTTTTGACACTTTTGAACTTATTACCATTTGAAAAGACACAATTTAAGGTAAAACTGAGAAGATTGGTTATTTACAAAGTGATCTTGGGGCTTATGTTACATCTCATTATTATAAAAATAACATCTAGCCTATTATTTTGTACTTATATATTTCTACTTATTCTAAAAATGTATATTATTAATATTTCATACTTCAGTTTTGTTGTTATGTCTTATGCCATAGCTTTAAAACTGATACAAAATATATTAAATAGTAGCCTATATTTTGTTAAGTAGTTCTGTGAATTAAATGAAAATAAATTGAAAAACTATATAACGTTTTTATCTTTTAGAGTCTTCAAATTTTATTTCACATGCTCGGATTAAAAATATTGAGAAATGGTATCTGCCCCCAATTTGTGTGTTCTGGGCTTGGTGTCTATGATCCACCACAGAAAAAAATTTGGTCTCAATTTAAACTGGTATTTTATACAAAACTGTTAATTAATAAAACAATAGTTTGGATCTGTTAAAGGAATGTTTTTGCAAGAAAGATCAAATATTTTTAAGATAATGATTTTTACTTAGCAAGGTACAGACCTCATCATTATTATTTTACAGGTATGCGCTTTGCAATGATGGAAATGAAATTCGCCTTTTGCAAGATATTACCTAAATTTGAGTTCACACTGAGCGACCGAATGGTGTACCCTGTAGTATTCAAGAAGGGTTCTCTGTTATTAGCTCCTGAAGATGGAATATGGTTAAATGTCAGAAGGAGGGATATGGAAACAGTCCCTTGAAGGCACTAAATAAACTTGAGGCCTTGAATTAGTAGTTACCATTAATAATATTAGAATATGAATTATATTAGAGTAATTTTGTGTTAAACATTAATTTGTGATACCCATTTGTTAGTACTGTAGTTAGTATTAAAAACGTGCCTAAAACATTTATGTTATTTAAAAATAATGATAGAAAAATATAAGATGCAGTTTCAATGTTAACACAAACCATTTGGTGTTTTGATCCTTTTAAGTTATAAATCCTTGAAAAATTAGAGTATAAATTTTAACTCGTCAAAATCCAGTAACAATCAGCTTGTTCTTCCTTGCATAAACAACACTATTTTTTGGCAGAGTTTCATAGTTGTTTTGAGGTAATTATATCTTGTTCAGTGATTTATATTTACTGATTTGTCTGTAAAAAAATATTTACCAGTGATAGGAAGTAATGTGTATAGAGCCAAAAAAGCATGTGCTTAATTAATTAACATGATACATCTAAAGGCAATCTTTTAATTTCCAGGATACCCGTCGAATCTTTCCCAGTGACACATATACGGATAACATGAGACTAGCCTAAGCTAACTAATTAATGATTACCTTATCCTCCCTTCAACAGCCCCCAGAGATCCTCAATCCTCAACATTTTCAACATCATAAAGACAACTAGATTTATCAAAAACATGATAGCCCTGATTGTGCCTCTGCCAACAAGCTTCCTACATTTGTATTATCAGAACTCATTTAAATTTATTTCAATGATCTTTCAAAATCCTATCACCATCGAGTATTAACAGTGAGCTGTTTTGTCTCAAGTTGTATTAGTGTAAAATATTATGATTTTACAAAATCACATTAGTACTCAACTGTTTAAAATCTTAACACTTCATATAATATAATATGAAGTGTAACACTCAATATAATATATAATTATATTATATAATAGTTCATTTTTATAGTTATATTTATGGAAATGTTGTTATATATGTAATAAACTATACTTTTTTTGCATGCAGTGTTAGTTTTTACTTTCTTTAACTGCACATAAAGTAGCTGTGGTTGGAAGGTGTGGGATTCAATGTGAATGCAAAGTTTAGCACCAGTTAACCTTCATCTTACTGCAGTGTCTAGAATCTGATTCTGTCATAGACCTGACTCATAGAATTTGGAGTTATGTTTGTCTGGAGAGATCAAAAAAAAGGTGGACATGAAGAAGCTCAAAATGAACTCTTTACATCATTTCAACATCAGAAACACCTAGACTACCAAATATAGTGTAATCTAGGTAGAGGTATTCTTATGCCTCATAAGTGCACCTTCTTTAAGCTGAACTTTTTTGGATCTCTTCAGATAAACATGACTCCAAATTCCATGAGTCAAGTCTGTAACATCATCAGATTCCAGATGGGGCACTAAGAGGAATGTGAACTGGAGCTAAACTCTACATTCACATATTTTAATTGGATACAATTTTGAAATATGTTGATCTCAAACAATGAAATGTATTTGATATGTCATGTAATTTCAAAATATAAATTCACGTTGGCAATGATTATTACTGGTTTTGTTAAGATACTTTAGTAAATTTAAAGCACTATCCTTGCTCTGAATCTAATTTATACAAAAAGCAACAAAGTTTTGAGTCAAATATCAGTCATATATCTGTAAAGTTTACACTTTGTTTAAATTAATGCAAAACTTGAAGGAAATAATTTATACGAATTTGAAAGTTCCCAATGTATTTCTGAGATTCATCATTTAGTATTACCTTTGGTAACAATAAATTTACCCATAATAAATATGTATATAAACTGCATATATTCCTAATATTGTTCCATATAGGCGAAGTAATTTTTAAATGCGGACTTGACAACATAAATGTAAATTAGTAGAATCTAAAATTATGTTACATAAATAAAAGAACTTAATTTTTTCATTTTCTTTCAAAGCTGGCAAATCACATTCTCAGTACCAAAGTTTGATTTTGTAATTTCTTATAAGAAATTTTGCTTTTTTACAAGACATATTTATGTGCTGTCTTTATTAAATTATGTTACTTGATGTACAGAAATGGATATTTCTGATACCCATTTTTGTAAATAAAGGGTGAGGCAGAAAGGATGCACGGTTTTCAAAAAAGCAATATGTCGTTACCTGTGCATAAAAAAACATTTATTTACAGAATATTATTCACATGATCTTACCATTTTAGGAAATTAATGTTTGAAAACAACATATGACAGGTGACAGCCGTTTTCAGCGATGCACTTACAAGCCGCTCTCGGAAGTTGGCTTCTACTCTTTCTAACATTGCCCTGCCAATTTGTTCGACTTCCACACGAATTGTTTCCTTTAGTTCTTGAAGTGTACGTGGTTTATGCTGGTAAACACGTGACTTGAGGAAACCCCACAAGAAGTAGTCGCACATGGACAGGTCTGGGGAACGAGGAGGCCAATCAATGTCACCAAACCGAGAAATGATGCGACCACGATAAACAGCCCGAATTGCTTCCATTGAATTTCTTGCTGTGCGAGCTGTCGCCCCGTCCTGCTGAAACCATACTTGCCGGATAGGAATACGTTTTCTTCTTAGTTCAAGTAGGAAGAATTCAGTGAACATCTGTCTCTAACGTTCCGAGGCTACAGTTACAGTGGTCCCGTTGTCGTCTTCAAAAAAGTATGGACCAATAACAACTGTACTGCTCACAGCACACCAAACTGTCACCTTGGGACTGTGTAATGGTCTCTCATGCATTAATTTTGGATTTTCATCTGACCAATAACGACAGTTCTGCTGATTAACGGTACCATTCAAATGAAAATGTGCTTCATCTGTCGTAAACAAAATGATTTTTTCATTTTGGTCAAGTATGGCCTTCATTTCTGGAGCAAAATTTAGCCACTTTACTCGACAGGATTCAATTGTTGAACCATGGCAATTTTGTAGGGATGAAATCCTAGATCGTTATGTAAAATACGCCTTACTGACCGATTACTGATGTTAAGTTCAGAAGAATGTCTCCTAGCAGATCGACCAGGACTACGGAGTATGGCTTGCCGAACTTCTTCCACATTTTCTGGAGTGCGTACAGTGTGATGAGCCCCTGGCGGTCGTTTATTCATCACTGTTCCTACTGAACGAAATGATTGAACCCAACGTAAAATGGTGTTACGAGTGGATACACTGTTATTTCTCGCAAGATTGAAATGATGATGAAACTCGCGCTGAACTACAACAATACTCTCATTATTACGAACAAAACTGTCGTAAGTAAACACACGGTGTTGCACACTCCACGACTCCATTATGATGACTAAACAATTACTAGACAAAATGGTATGTTCTACCGAACACATGGCCACTTCAGTCACCCCACTCCCACTACCCAGATCAGAATACTATCTGTTCTAAAAACATCCATCCTTTCTGCCTCACCCTGTATATTTCATAAATATTGCAATAATTTCATAACTTAGTTGTTTATTTTAAACAGTTATTTAAAGCTTCTGACATTTAAAATACTTAACTTCATTTAAAATTTATTACATGTCAGACTTGTTAACTTATTATTTGCAACAAATTTAGTTTAGAATTTTAATGTTAGGCATTTTCTTATGTTGTATCATCATCTGTGATATAGAAAAAGGTGTCTAACTTTTTCTTCAGTCAATTATCTATGCAGAGTAAAAAGTGTGGTGTTTCAGTAAGCAAGTACAAATATTATGTATGAGTCAGGATGCATTTTTAGCTATCTCTATTTCTGTCCAATAAGAGATTTTTTATTTTGAAGGTACAGCTCATAGACAAATTGTGGTTAAATTTCATTAAAGTATCAGGTGCAAGCCTTAATGAGTACTGAAATAGAAATGCAAGCCAAGGAAATCAGTCTTTATAGTTATTTAAACTAGATTATAAAATATTTCTAGTTTCCTATCAGGCTGACTATGATGGCAATGAATGAAGAACATCCCTCAAAATATTATCTGTCATGTACCAGATTAACATTCTAGAGGTTGTGATCACAAGAACTCAAGAGAGCTAACAAATTGTACAAGTTCATGTAACTATAGCTTCATAGAAAATCTTAAGTTTTGGAGGAGATCACTGAATCTAACCCAAATGACAATATTTTCTCGAAATTATTGATAGTAACCAAACAGAGACATGTCAACTTTAAAACTATAGTAAAAATTTTGATAATTATACTAACTTCACGAAAGCCCCAAAGGCATTTGGGTACATGCTAGCCGTACCTTTAGAATGATACATCTTGTAAACTCATGTAACCTAAAATAAGGGAGAAAGTGGTTTAAGATTTAGCATAATTCTTATAGAACAAAACTTGAGTTGCTTAAGTAGTACTGGCTCTTAAAAGTATAATTAAGTGTATTAAAGGCTCAAATATTATTAGTTAAAGCAATAATTACTGTATATTAGTTCTTATTTAACAATGTGATTTAATATCATACACTTGTAATAAAATACAATTTAACTTCATGTTTTTTGTGTTATTCTCCATTATAGTATTATCCAAAATATGATTTTTCAAATAAATACATTACTAACCTTTACTTTTTACAGTGACTGTTTAAGCCAAAGTAAAACTTGGTCTGAGACAAAATATGAGGCTTTTTTTAAGTAAGTTCAATATATACAAATATCAAGTACACTTTTTGTAAAAATTTTATTTTTATATGAAAGCCAACATTTTTATTTACTTTTATACATAATTGTCATCAATATTAAGGCGTTTATCATATCTAAAAATAACCTTTTGTCTACTGTTGTCATAAAAGTTTGCTGTCTGACATAACAGTGAGTGCAATGTGATTATTGTGAGTGACGCTAATGTTGTTGTGGCACTGACTTTCCAGAAGTTTCTTCTTTTGATAAAACAAATAGTAAACACTGGCTGCTAAATTTGAGCTGTTTGGTAAGTTGTTCGTTAAATGCTGTGACAAATCTTGGAACATGTGGACGGACATTGTCATACAGTAAAACATGTTTCTCACTAAAAATTTCACAGAGAAGACTTCTTAAAACAATGAAATTGTAAAATGTTTGCTCATCTTTACTTTCTGCACTAAATCGTTGGTGATCATTGAGGGTTGTCAACTCTGTTTCTCATCATTAACATTCTTTTGGCCATCCCTTAAGCACTTATGCATTTGAATGTCATTCCATCACTCATGTTTTGTCCATGCACTTCAAAATTCAGATAGTAAATTCTAACCACTTGGTACCAAGAAAATAAATAACAGCACATACTTCTTACTCGGTGGCATTCTCAATTGACAGGGAAATTTGAAATATGTATTAACAACGATCAATTTTTGCCATAATTGAGTATGTAGATGAAGTTAAGCGGCCCATACACTAGACGTGCAATGCACGCCGTGCAAGCACGATGTGCCAAAATTGGGAGAAACGTGCCAGTGTGTGGAGATCTCCGTGCTAAGCACGCCGTGCATTGCATGGCACGATGGCAATCAAGATCGGTTTGATTTTCGGCGTGCCGTGCCACCTGCCGCCGTGCCATCCTGCAAGTGTGTGGACCAGTCCCGCGCCACGTGCTGAGAGTAGAGTGTCTTTTGAGGTTATTTTTCGTTCTCTCGCGGCAAATACCTATGTTTTTGCCTATATTTACCATGTCGACTGCTGACACACAAATTTTTCTCTCTCCTAATTTCTTACCATTATTTATAGATACAGAAATCACCATTGTTTGTGACGAGTGAAGTGTAAAGAGTACTCAAATAAAAGTCTAAAACAAGATGCGTATTTAGACCTTGTGGAACTGTGCAAAACTGTGGTGCCTGATTAAGTCTTACAGTAGTCTCATATCAGAATACATTTCTCCCTCTTTTAACCAATTTTTCGTCCATAATTGTCTTCTTCTCTTCTTCACTTTGCTATCGTCATGAATCGCACCAATCAACAATACTGCTAATGCTTTATTTTTAGTTACAAGAGGCATAGTAGTAAAATATCACAGCACGACAATATTACACAATATCACAAGACCACAACCAACTTCTAGCACGTCACAGGACTGACTAAACTGTCAGTGTGTGGGGCACAAAGTGCCATGCCAAGCACGACGTGCCAGTATAAAAAACTGCACGGCGTGCAATGCACGTCTAGTGTATGGGCCGCTTTAGACAGTGCGCAAGTGCAGGACACCGACCTCAGCACTACAGAGGTGGAATTTCAAAACGGTATTTACTTAAAAAATATGCCTTGGATATAAGAAACCATAACTACAGAAAGCTGAAACTTACCAAGAAATAAAACCTGGGCTGTTCTTTCCTGCAATAGATTTGATATAGACCCTAAAAGAAGTCTCAAAGATAGTATAGAGCATTTGGAGGTACTCCTAGAACAGTATAAACTAGAATGAACATTTATTAATAGTATATTACTAATATTAATACTCATTCAGATGCTCTAAAACTATCTAAAAGACCATTGGTAACAAAAATTTGATTCAAATTTTTAATTCGATTTTTATTGGTAGGTTTTACTTTATAAGGGGTTTTAAATGAATATTTTCCTTATCTAGATTTCCATTCTTTCCAGATATTGAAAAGTGATAACTAACAGCACTTTTAACCAAACAGTTTTTGATGGAAATTGATTGGTTTCTTAACTGAAAGAACAGTGAACAGATTATTACGTAATTTTCTAGATTCACAATCATTTGATACATGAATGTTTGAGGAAGGACATTGGTCTGAACAATTAATATTTTTCCTGAAAAATATCTTTACTATTTACACTAACTGTTCATTGCTAACAACAGAATTTGCTTTACAAGAACCGGAAATAGCAACAAGATAAGAATGGGTTAGGATTGTAGAAGAAAATATTACACACCTCATTTGGAAAGTGCCACATTGAATAATAGCAGTTATTCAATCTCATGGAGGACATACGAGGTACTGAAAAGTTGAACGTAAGTCAAACTTAGTTTTGGTGCTCAATTATTTTAGAAACTATAATTTCTTATTAAATTTTTTCTCATTAAAAGTTATTTTTATTTTCTTAGAGTAAGTGCTTTTGATTTGTTTGCTACTTAACTGTTTTTCTTTCTGCTATGAGATTAAAAAATAGATAAAGTGATAAGCTAAATCAGGTTAATATTAAAAATAAAGTTTGATTCATTGACCCTTTCTTGTTTGGCTGTATGTATTGTATAACTAATTCTCATCTATTCTTTTTTAGACTAATGTCTAAAAAATTGGTAATCAGCGTATCTATCTTTGAAAACAGCAACTTTTTATATGGTCTAGTAATTTTATTACATTTTTACCAATTATAGCTTAGTGAATGCTGATAAAGAATAAATTACACACACACTAAGTGTTTGTGAGATTAGCAGACACCTCAGCCCACTTTGTAGAACAATTCCAGTTTTCTGCACTCGCTTGATCAGTGCCTTTGGCAAAGTTCTATATTCACTCAAAGATTTGTATGATATTTTTATTTTGAAGCACTGTACATTTAAAACAGATATTAAGGGTTAAAGTGTTAATCTCATTCCTTGATTTGCAACTAAATCACTAGAATGTAAAATAATACTATGTTCTGAATTGGACCTTACCTGGAACTAAACTCAACATTGGCATTGAATAAACATTTCCTGAATCATCCCTTCCCACCATAGTTATGTTATATATAGGAAACTCGATTGTTCCGCCTTGCTTTGGGATTGTGCCTAAAACATCGTAGTGCACTGGATTGTCCACTTGATGAGACAATGAGAACACTTCTTTATCTAGATTACACTGGATGGCTACTGGATAAACCAGACAGAACTCTTTTGTTGTCTAGGTGTCTGATGTTTAAACAACGCAGGAAGTTCGTTTTAAACACCTTCATCAGGAAAGTATAGATTAAAATTTTATTTCATGAAAAAAATCATATAGAACCTTGGGGAGCGTAAAAGAATCACAACTTACATATTTTAGACTTCTATGATAGTGAAGAGAACTTCTATCATGTTTTGAGAAGAGAAGAGGAATGCAAACTGAGGAGGGTAATGTACGGTAACCCAGAAGGAAGACGGCCCCGTGGGAGACCGAAAGTGAGATGGTGGAACCAGGTGAAGGCTGATATGGAGAAGATGGGCGCTTCAGAGGAAGATGCGGAGGACCGTTCAAGATGGAGGAGCTTTGTTGGTGCGGCTAAATATCACCTCCGATATAAATGGCCCTGGGAGTAAGTAAGTAAGTATGATAGTAAAGAACAGTAAAATACAATGTCTAGTACAAATAGGAAGAAAGTTTGTGTTATATCTTGTTGGCACTACTGAACTTATTGATTCTCTGATTGTAGAAAGTTTGTGTTGTTATATGATATTCATGTCTGTATTTGTGTATCTATTTTGATATTATAACTAAATGATTTTTTTCTAGATACATTTTAGGCTGTATTCTTTGAAATAAAGTAATGAGGTCAATCATAGAGAATTTACAAAAGAAAAAAAATATTACATAATCAAAGATAGCATGGATTCAGCAGAAAAGGAGAACAAAACATGTTAGCGAATGATAAAGTGACTTTATTGTTAATTTTGTTATCTGTTTGCTGAACATACAAGTTTCTTATCTTTGTCCTATTTGCAATCTGGCTTTTTCCAGTTTGGTTGAAATGAATTTTTCCCTTCTAAATTAGATTATGATGAGGTTAATGTACATCGTAATGATTTAATGATTTGAATGATCAGTATTGTCACTGTTCAGAAGCTTGTAAAGTTAAATTCCCAATCAAGATGATAATAATTAGTGAATTTAGTTTTGATTTAAATAACCAGGAAATATTGTAATCTCAAATAATTACAGTACATTGAAGGTTGAAAATTATTCAATTGAACACCACATTATTAAATGCTCAGATTGGTTATCTCAAATTGTTTAAAATTACAATTTAAAAACACTGTTAGTGTGAAAAGAAATTTCATTAACAAACATTTAGAATACTCCTATAAAGTATTAGGTTATCTGAACTTGATCTTTGAATTTCAGTATTTATCTACACTCCTGCATGTTATTTAAATAAATAAAATTATTCAATAATTACAATGTTGTTTGTACTTCATAATCTACAAGTGATTTTATTTTATTTTTAGTATATTAAATAGATAAATATTTCAGAGGTTTAGCTATGCAGTCCTTTGATGCCTGCACTTCGAGTATGATCCATAATAACAAATTTGGGATTCTACAACAATATGAGCACGTTATATGTATTATAACTACACGTGTTGGATTCCATTATTCTGTTCCAAAATGTTTTTCGTATTCCAGCTACAGCATTATCACACTGTCTGATCCATGGCTGTTGCATATCTAACCAAATCTGAGTTTTGTAAAATCAGATAAATTCAATGTGTATACAGAAAATAAGACATCAGTTGCACTAGGGTGAGTTGTGTCTTGTTTACATTTACCACATGCAAAGGACTATAGATTTTTCCGTGCTATCACCAATAATATCTTCAGATCTGATTTGGAAGTCTTTCCTAAAAACCGGTAATCTAAAAGTAGGTATATTTGATTGTGCTCTTTATTTCCTTTTAGAGGGTAACATGATGGTTGGAAATAAAATCGGTAATCTAAAAGTAGGTATATTTGATTGTGCCCTTTATTTCCTTTTAGAGGGTAACATGATGGTTGGAAATATATTAAACTCTATACTTACTTTTGAGCCACTCTGTACATAGATCAATGTTGTGTACAGTACTTGTCAGTTAAAACTTTGTATACTTTTAATTACTTCTTTCCTAAACTCCATAATAATGTCCATATCACTTACTTTGAAATTTAAATTCTGCTAGGAAAGATTGATTTCGTTACTATCTGTGCAGTCTGTTGAATCATCAGTCACTCTAATCTGGATGCCTAAATCTCTCTAAACAACCATAACTCTGCTCTATATCCTATCTCATTGTGTTAGGACCGAAAAGTTGTGTTAGGGCTTCAACAAGCAGGTCATAGGTAAACATCATTGTTGACAATGATAACAATTTAATTTGGACGAGTACATGTGGCATATCATGAAACCTTGTTGCTGTTCCTATAATATTAAAAGTATATTATTAATATTTCAGTGTATTGGGTCTCTACAGTTGGAGAGAAACTTTCTCATAATTAGGATCCAAGAGATTTAATCTCAACGTAGGAATGTGAGTCTAACCAAATCCTACATTGGCAATAATGTTAATACGTGTCACAGTGAGGGAGGTTATTTCAGTGGTTAAAAATTTACAAGTTCACAAGTTAAAGTTGTGACAAATACATGTAGGTGACCAACCAGTATCCCACCACTATCACTTAGTCTTACTAAACCACTATCACTTACATTTGACCATTGAAGGAGGTATATGTTTTCTCCTTGTCTAAAGCTGGTTGGTGACAGAGAAAAGGATATTTTAGGCTAGTCACTATTTTACTTTTGTTTTTATTAGTCTTTCTGGACTGTAATGATGTATGGATTTGGATTATCTTTATGGCTTCAAGGATATAGATTTAATATACATGTTGGACATTAGTTAATCAGCTTTGTAGATTTAAAGTTAATTAACTTAAAATCATGTTTAGATTTAGAATTAGTTAAAAAAATCTCTTTGTTAGTTTATATACTAAACTAAAAAATATAAATTTAATCAGCAAAGACCATTAGTTTGTTATTTTACTTATGTTTCAGCTTTTTTGTCACATGATCCTATGTAGGATTTTAGCCATTTTGTTAAGAGGTGGCTTCATGAGAAAATGTTTAAAGTATAATTTAAAGACATTATATTCAAGTCGAGATAAAACTGTTGAAGATATAAATGTAGTTCTATTTTATTTATATACATTTTGTAAAGTATGTGTAATATTTTCAACAGATTTTTGTTCAATTCAAATAAACATTTTTTTTACATATATCTTACTTAGCTGTTATGGTTTATGTATAGGCTACCCTTCCTTTGTTCCCAAGTAATGTGATGTATTATAACAAATTGAAGCTGCTCAGAGAAGGTAAAAGAATATACACATTTTACATGTAAAATACTGATACCAAAATTAATAACGGTGAAAAACTTAAATAAATGTTTAATACATTTTTGTAATATTTCATACCTGTAGATCTGATTTTAAATGGTAGGATATTGATAATACTCACATTATCTTATGTTTTTATGCAATTCATAAGTGCTATGAGGTTTTTAAGTGTAAAGATATTACAAAAATTTTTGATGTGGGTTTTCATATTCATATTTTTTTCTTGGGGAAGAAGGATAATTTAATCTATTCTACTTATTAATATTGTGTGTTGAATTGAAGGGGCAGCATATTTGAAAGATATAGACCAACCAAAACCATCATGGAATGTTTACTGTAAATGGATCAGATTAAATTAAATTTTTCTCTAATTTATTTGTTACATCTCACTTTCTTCAGCATCTCTTTATGTCCACAGTATGTCTATATATTTTTTAGGTGTGTCTGCCACATAATGGCGTAGAGAAAAAGAAGTATGTTTTCTTTTTTCTATAGCACCAGTAAACTTAACCAAAATAATACTATGTTTACTTTTATATATAAACTAGTTTGAATTGTTTCCTCTAGGCCAACTGTACTCTCCAGTAAAAGGTTATTACAAGTTTTTACCTTTGTCAGAATGTTTGATTATTTTCACTAACATTTTGTGATGAAGAGGGAGTTGAGATTTAAGGTGGGGTCATGCTGTTTTGGTGTTTGAATATGCCGCTGGCTAAAAGACTATTTTTCTTAGATGGAATACTTTTGGGTTGAGAACAATTTTATTGATTGTGCTAAACACAAACATTTAAGTATATATACTTTTTTCTTTCCTTTTTGTTAGCAAAAAGAATCGAGTGACTACAACCTTTTATAACCTCTCCACATTTAGTGCTCTTAACCTCTCTTTTTTCATTGTGTTTCTCAGGTAGGTCCAGTTTTCAAAAATTTCTAAATGTGTGTTCTGTTGTAGCAGTTGTTATTGACCAGGAAAGTGGAATTTCAATTATATACATTTAAATGCATTACCCCATAAAGTTGATGACCACAAATTAATGGGAGATTGGTTATCAGGATTGATGGAGTTCTTCTGGGTATATCTATTAAAAATTGGTTGTTGAAAAATAAGTTGTGTTGTTAGATTTAGAGAAAGTTTTAAAAATTATTAAACCCTTTTTACAGTAATTTCGTTCAATCTGCTACAATTCGTCAAAATCTAAAAAAATGTTAATTTGTCAGTAGTAATTTTTAGAAAAACTGTTCCTGAGAATTAATATAATATCTAGCAAAATATATCTACCTTGTACTCGTCTTTAACAGATAAATTATAGAAATCAGTTTGTGATCCAGATGATCCATCTTCAAGACGTTTAGGTACTTTCCGTTTTCTACAAGCTATATAGGCCTATTTTGATCCAGGCCCCTGGCAGAATATTTCCTACAAAGCTCTGCAGTATCGTTCCAAATTCTAATGAAGCCATCATCCACTCGTTTCAGTTGTTATGGCATCAATAATAGCTTCAACATTACAAAAACTCCTTGTTAAATCTAAGGATTCCCACTGCAACTCCTTTGACAAGATATCTTTCATGCCTAAGATGTCATATACTATGTACTTAGTGAATTTGTGTCAACTTTACATGTCCATCTGCCTTTGCACAAACTTTCTTGTCACTGCTGTCATTTGCCACAATCTAAAGATTGAATGCTTTCTGACATCTGAGAACGCGTATCAGACTGATAAATGATGCCACAGTGCATGGACACGGTCAAGCCGCTAAATTATCACACACCCCCCCCTATT
Organism: Homalodisca vitripennis; assembly: GCF_021130785.1. Lineage (NCBI taxonomy): Eukaryota > Metazoa > Arthropoda > Insecta > Hemiptera > Cicadellidae > Homalodisca > Homalodisca vitripennis. The sequence continues at coordinate 59,899,788 of NC_060207.1, forward strand.
ACAACTATTGCTTGTTTTTATAATAAGAGGGTGCTTATAGAATGCATTGACACCGTCACTGCGCTGATTTAGCACACCATTTCAGATATTTTTGTTCTGTAATGTTACAAAAATAAAACATTGCATTTCAAGGATTGGCGTATTCCTCAATAATAAATTTTAAACAAAAAACCAATGTTTCGTCCACCTATTTATAAACTTTAACAGGTTCATAAAAGCTGTTAAGTTTTTATGAACATGTAACAGCAATAAATTACTATTGCATTCAAATTAAATATATTTATTATTTTTATTAATTAAATCAATATTTACAAAAATTTTCTATTGCGCAAAACCATTACATTTTGTTATTTCTTATATTAATTACAATTTGTTTAATTAATTAATTTGTATGAGGGCATTAAAAGTGTAAAATCTTTGTGAATGTTGCGGCAGTGAAAAAGTGAAGTGACTGCTGCTAAAAACAAGATAGCTGTGTTTACGGTCGTTGCGATGTTTCCGAGCAAGCACTACAGACTATAATTGTTACGTTTCAACAAAAATGTATGCTTAATTTATAAACTAATCTACATAACAAAGTTTGATAATGTTATGCTATTAGCTTGTTTTCCATTAGAAAATGATTATAGATTACATTTCAAGACAGTAATTAGCGAATGACAACCCTAGAGATTGGAGCGTAGTGTATGCATGGTGTCATTTCTCTGTTTTTATATATCAATAACAACCGGAAACAGTTTCTAATGGTTTTCCGCCTTATACGAAATATCAGTTATCTGATATAGGTTTGTTTCCACAAACTTCTAAAAATCGTGCTTGTAGTGAACTCAATATTTAATAGTCTGATAATAATAAATGCAAGGAAATCTTTTTGCAAAATTCATGAATGCTCTTTTTCTTTTTTAGTTCCCTCTACTGAATAATGGGCGATGATAAACCTCAATAGCTAATTAATTTTGTAAATGGGTTAAATTTCTGAATCTTGGACTGGTTTAAAAATATAAATACTTATAACCAACATAAGGTTTCTGTGTATTAACTAATGGAAGTCACGGCCTCATTGACATTTGTACATTTACGGAAGTAAAACTATCCTTCATAATACTTTTTATTCATAATATTATTTATTATTATATTAATTTATTTTGGTCTGTTATAGTAATTTGATATAATTAGGTATTGGATATTAGATTTCATGTCAAAAACTACAATTCCAGATTTTTTAAAACCTTAATTCAACCTACAAATGACGATATTGTGATCTTTCAGAAAAAAGTTTACGTTAACCACGCTGTTTAACTGTAAAGTTATAAAACAGTTTAAATCAAACAGTTTTAAGTAGATGATCAGTAATCAAGTTCTATATTTCAGAACTGAGACGTTTAAGTCAATAACCTTGAGACATAGATTATTTCACAACCATTTTAATAAACTCGGACATTCGTGTCGGCCCCCGCGGCACTGACGAAAGCTTGCTATTTAGATCTTGCCACACATTTAATATTCGTCAAAACACGAGTGAAGCAATCTGAAGATAATTAATTAATAAACCATGACACGTTTAAATTAAAGTTAATGAACAGTGAATTTAGGTATATTTGTTATGAACATGTTTATAATACAAATATACCTAAATTCACTGTTCATTAACTTTAATTTAAACGTGTCATGGTTTATTAATTATCTTCAGATTGCTTCACTCGTGTTTTGACGAATATTAAATGTGTGGCATGGAAAAGTTTTCAATGATTATTTTATCAGCTCTAGAAAAATACGGAAGTTTGAAGTAGTCACGTGCGCAGTGTTATCTTATGCAATATTACATTGCGTAACAAGATCTAAATAGCAAGCTTTCGTCAGTGCCGCGGGGGCCGACACGAATGTCCGAGTTTATTAAAATGGATGTGAAATAATCTATGTCTCAAGGTTATTGACTTAAACGTCTCAGTTCTGAAATATAGAACTTGATTACTGATCATCTACTTAAAACGTGTTTGGTTTAAACTGTTTATAACAAATTGTTTATAACAAGTGACTGTTTATAATCATTGATATCTTTGATTCAGGCAAGAAAACCTTTATTCATCATTTAAAAGGATGATTTAGATAAGGCACAAAAACCATTCCTAAGCATTAATTAATTATTTAAACATATTAAACTATGAACTCGCCAAAAAATTTAGCACGGTTCTTTAGTATTTGGTAAGAACAATATTAAACTTAACAACAATTTTACTTTTAATAATGCAGAGGGGGGGGGGAGGATGTAAATTTGGTTTTGGTAGGGTTTTCAAATTAAATATAAATCATACAGCAATGTTTTGGAGATTTTCTGGTAAAGTGTAAACTTTTTAAATATCCAAAATATATAGTATGGTATTTCGAGTTTTCTGAACAAACAATATTACTATCGACAAACCTAAGTGTTCAAATGTTTATTAATTGTATCTTTAAAATAAAATATCTACTATGATTGAACGTAACTGCAAAAGTATTTGGGGTGTAGCATTATTCTTATGGGTCTGAAATGTGGGGTTAGCAATATTCTTATGGGTCTGAAATGTTGGGCTTAGAATTATTCTTATGGGTCTGAAATGAAGACAACAGGCAGTCAATTAATCTTTCTTGGTTACATAATTAAAGATTCTGGTTTTATAAGAAATAAAAATGTTATAAAAACGTATATCTACCTTATACTCTGTTATTATCATAGTTTGTTTTATGCTACAATGTTTACAGAGTTGAAAAATTTGAAAGCCAAAAAGAACTCAATTTAATTAAATTATTTATTTAATGAAATTATTCACAAAACATACAGAGAGAGTATCATAACAAATACTGGTTAAATGAGATTGCTTTACAATTATGTTACAAACATGTATTCTAATAAATAAATAAATCTTAAATAATATTAAAATTACGCTATTAAAAACATGCAAAAATTCTTATATTAATGAAAATTTAGTTAAAAATTTGCAGTGGGCTGCATGCTTTAATTTTATTAACTCCCACTTTCTTCAAAGAAATGTTATAGTTATTAAGATTAGCTGTAATCAGTTAAATTTAATCAAAAGTGACCTTTTGTAATGGTTATTATATAGATAATCCAAGAGATGGAACAAGCAATATGGATCCATTGTTAAAAAGAAAAAGAATATTTTGCCCAGGGCCAGAGGTTGTGATACTTTATCTTTATAGTTGAAAAAGCCACTTTTTACTCAATGAGTTACACATAAATAGAGCATTAAATAATTATTAAAACTCATTACTAAAAATATAAAATACATTACAAATATTGTGAGTATTAAAAATGATTAAGAGCTTAAGTGCTTATTTTACTAATTTTTTAATTTAAAAAATAAATATTTTAAAACTTTTAAAATTCCAATTAGGTATTAATATATAATAATATATGTAAGTCTACGAATTTTAAAGTTAGAACATTTTTTAGAATATATAATTTGAACCTTTAAAATAAAACATTGAATTGAACTTTTAAGCTGGATTATTAAAACTTCTGCGGTTTCACCTTAAGAAGGTTTCATATCAAGGCTCTTATTCAAACAACTTGTTAAATATATATTTGAAGTTCAATTCATTAATTCGATTCTAAAAATATCTATAAACTAAGAAATAATAATTTTATTTCAACACATAAATATTATAAACTAAGTATATCTTATCCTTATTCAATACATTCTTTGAGTATTATACGTTAATGTTCAATGCTGATGTTCAATTATTGAGAACTTTTTCTGTCCAGTCTCAGAAAAAATCTCACAACTATTCAGGTACCTACTGTTGGATTCCAGACGAAACATTGTTCAAAGCTCAGGCTGGAGGGGAAACCACAAATGTCTCATTATCAATAACTTTATACTTGTCTCCACGGAAGAGCGGGAAGTTGTCGTAGATCTGAGAGACAGCTCTAGCGTGGATCTTGGTGAGCACTCTTGGAAGAGGGTCAATGTTGGCCAATGCTGCCAGGTTGCCGTAGTAGTCTGCATCTTCCTCTGCTGTTGTGATGAAGTAAAGTTTTTTTGGTTTTCCATCCACCAGTTTTTTTTCAGCATGTTTTTTGATGTCTTGTAACATGTCTTCTTTCTTTGGCAGGAAGCCAGTAGTCAAGCTTTTCAAGAAGAATCGCACCTAAAATATAAATATTTTATTAAAAATACGTTCATTATATTAAATTATTATTCATGAAGATTGTTATACTTGGTAATTAAATTAAATATATCCTTAAGCGAAATTAATAATTCATGAAATGAAATGAAGATTAATGAAATGTTGCAATATGAAAGGGAGCATTATTATGTTGAGGGAGGAATAACAGTATTCAAAAGTGAAGTAATGCAAAATCAAATAAGAACTTAGAATTTTGTAGCATAGTCTGTGAAGAGATATCTAATGTGTAAATTGAAGTAGGTAACTGAAAACAACTATTAGTGATGATCAGTATCTATCAACTACCAAATAATGTTAATGACATTGCAGATTAAGCAGTTGTTATTCTTCCAAAGATTCTAGATTCTCATCCAACATGCAGTAGAAATCATTTTGATGTGGCATGTAAGGATTGATATATAAAATCTACCAGAGGCAACAACTTTGTAAGAGCCCGTATCAGAATATGATATTGTAAGACTTCTAGCTACCAGAATATGTAAGAACAGTAGTCATCCATTGATGGTGTCTTCAAAACTGGCATATTCCTACAAGACAACGTACAAGAGACCAACAAGTGTCTAGGCATAATAACATAAGTCTTACATGTCCACTAAAAAATGTAGAAATAAAAATAGAAAACATAGGTTATGTTGTGACAAAGAAGTTTTAAGTTTAATGAATGAATTTCTAAGAGTAAATGAAAGGGATCATCTTTATGGCAGTGAGGAAGTCAAGCATTTTTCTAAACAACTGACGAAGGCTTATAATGATAAAATTAATGATATGAGCAAGTGCTGCTCGTACTGAGAAGTCCATAATAAAAAACAAGCAGTTTGGAATATAATTATTTAAAACACCAAACAAGGATTATACCTTTTGCTTCATTTAAATTGATCATGAAAATGTAAGAGGGAAACATTCCCTTCTAGAATTTAACTTCTTATTCACAAACAATATTGAATAAAACTAACAGAATTTGATTTTTGACAGAAAAAAGGGTAACAAATTAATCATCCCAACCCAAAAATCTCATTAGTATTCCTTTGTTGAAACCATACACTTCTCTGTTAAACCTTTATCAACAGATAACACTATTAAAATAATGAAATTTTGTCACAATTAAGTGCCATTACCAAAAGATTGAACTTACACAATTATCTCTATTTATTTCCATCTCCCCATCTAGGTAGTTAGAGAGCTAATGTTATTACACATAAAAATGGTAAAAGGTCAAATAGAAAATTACAGACCAATCTCCTTGACACAACTAGAATTCCTAATCATTGAGGAAATCAGGTTTAAAAATCAAATTGCTATCAACATTTACCTACTGGAAAATGAGCTCAGCTTTATCGATTCTGTCTGCAATTTAGCATTTTTAAATACAATCATAGTAGATAACATGAAGTCAGCGAACACATTGGTCATTATAAAACTAAACTTCAGTAAAATGTTTGATTGTCTAAACAATGACATGACCTTATTAATTACTTTATAAAAAAGAGTATAGGATGTTTCATGGTTGTATGCTTACTTCGAGAAAAACTAGCAGATTGATAAGATGGGTTAGGCCATTAGAGTAACAAAAAATTTGACAACAAAAGATTTGAGGTAATACCAATCAACAAACTGTGTGTATCAAAAGGGTATGTGCTGGGTACTGTGCTTTTTATTTTGTTGTTTAATTTTATATATAAATAATTAAAAGATATAATAATAACCTACCAGTTATTTTAAATTTCTATACCAACTTGAAGCTGAGTATTCCATACCCTAATGTAGTAATTAATTAATAGAAAATCTGGGTAAGATAAATTTAGGAGCTGAGGAACAATGACTCAGTTTTAATTGGTCTAAGGCAAAACAGTTTAATTAAAAATTAAAGTTGAAATGTTAGATATACCAAATCTCCAATTGGTTTCATCAACCAATTCTTTATCAGTTATTGTTAATGATTATTATTGTGATTAAATCACATTGATAATAGTGTTCTATGTGCTCAAGAGGACTGTAGATATAATCATCTTTAGAGTCACAATAACAACTTATCTAGTTCTATTTGAAAGCCAAATAGGATTTAAATCTGTAGTGGATCAATTGAGAAAACCCTTCTATAAGTACTCGTTCTCCAAATTAGGCATTTATAATAATTACAGTTTGCTTGGATTATTAAAAGAGCTTTGGGGAGTTTTTAAAAGTGGACACTATTAACAACTGTGTCTTTACACTGTAAAGTCTATCACCATAGCTAAATCTTGTAATAGTACAACATTTAGAAATTCACTTATTCAACATTAGAAATCTTTACTTTGCCAATACATGATTTTATCTATTTGAATCTAAGTCTGCATACTCTGCAACTAAATTTTCCAGATGAAGAATGTGGAATCCGAGAAGTTGAAAAATAATAAAAGCAATAATGCAATTTTGATTCTAAGAAATGCCCTTCTATTTGGTGCAAAAATTCCAGAAGTGGAGAGTTGATTTGGTTTTATATATTGTACATATAATTAGAAAACAATGTTATTTATCTGTTCAATAAACAGGAAGCCCACCTGAATGTCAAAAGTGGGGAACTGCATAGAGTGACACATATTTCCCAGAATGCACATGGAGTTTTGGTTAGCGTTAACAAAATGTTTGTATAAAGGGTAGACCAATCCATCATCTTCCGTGATGCCACAGGACCCATCCATGAAGGAGTAGTTGCACTTGTATCCTGTAATAAACAAGTACAACTTAGACAACATTTAATAATAATAAGATGTTGTCAATGGGATAATGGTGAGGGGGGATGAAGCTGTGTAACAGGATGCGGTGGTGTAGGACATGACAGGGCCCACCAAAGCTGAGTACGGCCCTACATTTGTAAGTAGGATTAACCAAAACAGTTACCTGTGCAGTAGAACAAAAAAAGAAAAGATAAAGCAGGTAAATGGATGGGAATGTGGGTTGGGGGGTTCACCTGAGTCCCAGCTCTGAGACATAAACTGCCATGGGAGTATGTGTAAGTAAATAAATAGGATAATCTAAAACAGTTACCTGTGCAGTAAACAATAGCATCAATATCTTCAATAGTACCATCTTGAAACACTACAGAATGGGTAAACAACTCCTGGGCTTCAGGTTTGTATACAACATTGTTTGCCAGACTCAGGTTTTCCACTTTGAATCTGTCTGAGCGATGAGATAAAAACACCTGGTACAAAATAAATAAATTTATATTAGATTTACAGTGTGCATTTGTACATAATAATTTATAGAAAAATTAAGCAATGATTCCACACTTTATCACTCATTAGTCTTTAATAATTGTAAAAATATAAATTATTGAATTCTGATCATATGGAAACAAAAATAAAAAGTAATCAACAAATTTCATATTATTTTTAGCTTGTGTTCTTATATTACATTTTTATTTCATTTCTTTAAAGCCATTTTCACATCAATTTTAATGTGTTAACAATTCAAGGTTTGAGATATTTGTTGAGGATTTCTGTTTCTTGAGGATTCATTTACTTCAGTCTGTTTGTACAGACTTTTTCAGTTATTTGATCATTTTCAGTCAGAAAATACAATTATAAACAAGTAAAGAACAAACTTGGCAAAATCAGTTAAACCCTTTCTTACCTTCCAAGACACTCTCTTGCTGGTCAATATTTACCAGAAGCAGAGCTGAATGCTGAAAAACGATAGACCTAGAGCTGAAAAATGTTTTGAAAAGCTTTCTAAATAAACTAGAGTACCGATTAATTACAGTAAATACACTCTTTTCCCCCAGTGACACCTTGAGGTTCCTGGGCTGGAGGCTCTTCAGAACCTGATGACGTGAAGCTCATTGAGAGACCTGAGGCCCATATAGTTGCTATTGTCCGACTAACCGTCCCCAGTCCTTAGTTCACCACCACATGCAGCACTGGTTATACTAAGAACATCAAAGCACATAAATAAGGTATGACTACAATGAAATACTAGTATAATTTTATACCATTGCATATACTGTGGCCTGTTCCAGTGTCATATGATGTATGGGTTGATAGCATGGGGCTCTGTCCATGCACAGGATGTATTTCTTGTTCAATAAAAGCAATTCGTACTATAGCTGGAGTTGGCAGGTTTGAACAATGTCTGATTTATGTACGGAAAAATGGAGACAGGGTACAACAAAGAGGTGAGATCCATGCATATGAGACTAGATTTAAGCATTGTGTCGACATGCCTCAAAATAGACTCCATAAGAGTGATAAGAGCCCATTGATTATGTCTAGTAAATGCCTTAATAAAATTCCTCTAGAGATAAGACTGCTTAACAATGCTAGTTTTAAGATGAGTTGAGGAATTTTTGTTAAAAAATGCTTTTTACTCTATCCAGGAGTTTATGAATGGAGAGTGGACAATCTTAGACTTTTAAGATATAACTGTGAATTTAAGTTATGATAAAATTTGTGACTTGCCTATTTATTTTTGTATGAAATATTTATGTGGCCAATAAATGATTCTGATTCTGAATTCTGAATATACAGAAATGAATTTATCTGAAGCATCATCCTAGGAACTGTTTAAACCATTTCCAAAGATACAATAATCATTTAAGAAATGTATAATACTAAATTATTAAACTGATCTTCGAAGAACATACGAATTTTGCGAAGCAATAATATTATATTATAAAGTCGTTTAAATAAATATTCCAATAAGGTACCATTAAAATATGTCAATAAATAACTTTACTGTATTTTAAGTTTCCAATTAAGAGATTAAATAATTATGCATGATAATTTGAACTCATGATTGTACGTATTCATACATCCAAGTTCTTGTTGAAATTACTTACAGATACAGATGTTTCCTACTGTATTCAATAATAACTACATTACAAATTAAAACTTTGTAAGAAAATGTATACCAATAATTTATTACTAAATTAAATTTTATGTATGAATGTATAATTTTTTCACGTCTTATATTGTATAATTGTCAATTATTTAAATGCGATTCAGAAAATACCACATAAATGTAATCAATTTTTATGTAGTATTATTGCAGGATTCTAAATTACTGTGAAGAATTTCATGCAATGTTGTATTACAAAAATAATTTGTTATTCAGCTATTGTTGGTATATAAACAAGTTTTTAAATACAGTATTACATTATCCGAATGTAATACAATTGTAATTTGAATCTCTAATAGATTATTTATTTAATAATTCTCCTTGTAATTGAAAGTGGTCTTCTGTTTCGGTGCTTCACGTCACTGGTGGTCGAAATGTTACCTTGTCAGCGAACTTGGAGATGTGGTTGGTGAGGTCAAGTGCAGAGGCCCCACCCCCCACTATCAGCACCCGCTGTCCAGCGAATGGTTCTGGTTTCCGGTAGTCATGACTGTGCATGCTCGAGCCCACAAAACTCTCTGCCCCCTTTATATACGCCATCATCGGCTTGTTGTTCAGACTGAAGATCAAAATAATAACAATATTAGTAACTATAAATGTATTACTTCAAAGTATCAAAAGTACACAATGATAGATTACTAAACAACAGTTTATACAATACATTCTTTTTCAAGAGTTAAAAAAAGACGTAAAAGGTTTCCTACAGAAGTTATCGATTAACCACATCCAAGCACCCCATTGGTTCATTGGAGATTCGGATAGCTTTGGACTAACTGGATAAGAAAATCCTCTAATCGAACCCCACGTGTCACTGAAACAATGTCTGAGTTCAATGCTTCATGATCATTTTGGAAAATGGTGCACAGGGGTAAAAGCAGTCTTTCCATCTTGTTTGATATTTTCAAGGGTCTCTTTGACAACTATCTACTCTTGACTATCTCTAAGAGACAACTATCTCTTCAGGACAGATCCTACAAATGCAACAGTGACTGCATCCCAATTGATCACCTTCCTGAGTCTTGTCAATGACATTATCTGGTTCAACCCTCTCCCCATCTTCAATATTTTTGTCGAAAGCCCCTCTGTCAATTATGAAACGACCGTGCTCAAAAAAGAAAAGCCGAGCATCATCGATCTCCCTTATGCAATTCATACGCTCCTATTGGGTTTGTGACTTTGCCCATCCGGCTAAGGTGCAGATGAAAGTAACTGTGGCCTGATGGTAAGATTTATCTCCCCATGTGAGCATTTTGCCCACGATTTTGGGTTCAATTAATTTTGCATTCAATCTAAAGAATTGCCGTTCATCACCACTTAGTTATCTCAAAGACGCTGATAGGCAGCCATTGTCTGATCATGAACAAGCTCAGCAGCCTTCTCCCTTTTCATCTCCACCCGGAGAGTGCACGCAACGTTCCTTTCTTGCGCCAGCAGGTCTCTAGGTATGAGACCAACCCCGACTTACGTGTGGACTCGAACACGGGATGAGCATGCAAGTAAGGTGTTTTTTACATTCCTCGCATTGTTTTGCTCCATATAAAAAACGACTGAGCTGCTGTGGTTTCATAAGTAAAAACAATATAATGCGTTTAACTTTCATTCATGCAGCGTGAGCGCGGTGACGCTGTATGGCTGACCCTCTCTTCTTTACCTGACGGCGCTACTAATTTACAAACGTAATAATTAAGAGTCAATGCGTTTTTTATTACTTGCAAGGTGGTTTTTATTAAATATTTTGGTAAATAAAATATTACATGCATGTCGTGTTGTGCTACTGACAATTTATGGTAGACTTACCCATTACATATGAAAAGTGCATCAAACTTGTATGTGCCTTCTTCGTTGTTTGGAAGATCTATAACGGTAACTAACCATTCCCCTTCTTTCCGACTGATCCTCTTCACATAGTGGTTAAACTGCAACATGGAATAGATTTTATGTTGGTTTATATGGACTTCATTATAATTTCTTACCAGACTAATGGTTTAATCAAGTTCTGGCTATAATTACAGCAATCTATGTAAAAATAATGTCAAAATTATGGCAGGTTTATTTCAAGTAATAACACAACGTTTCTTCCTAGAATAAAATTTCAAAGTTTTATTTTCTGATGAAAGGCGTACCTCATCTTAAAACTTGTATTTTTATAGATTATTTAAAAGTTCTTCTGTGGAAACATTTTGCTTAGTAACATTTTCGTCCAGCAGGAAAACCCTCCTATGAGTTTTTGAAGTATTCCATTAGGTGTATACAATTATTTTGGCAGATTCATAATCCATCTATTGTAAGTGCAAATGTAAACAGTTCCATATATTTGTATCATCACGATTGCAGCCTCTTTGTTAACGCATCTATATGAAATATTAAGACTTACTACAAATGAATACTAAGGTCAAGTTTTTTGTTGGTGACAATCGGACCGAAAGGTTGCTCTCCCAAGGTCAATTCCGTTTTCTACACAACTACTGTATAAACCATGTGGTTGGATGAATTTAAACAAAAGTTGACGTGAATATTCTATAGAACAATTATAACAACTACGACTTTGGATCCAAGAAGGAGAAGTCCCCAGGAACTCTACACAACTGCTATAAATGCCTTGTGGTTTAAATAGACTTCAAACAAAATTTGCAAGAATATTCTACAAGTGAACGGAATGGTCAAGTTCGTTTTAGGCGTTAAACGGGGTAGAGTCCAGTGAACAACTCATTATCAACGATCTTACTATAGACGCATTGCTGTTTATTTTAACTAAAATTAGCATTAACATGCAAAGATGTGTTGGTGTCTTTTAAGACACGATACGGGGGGGGGGAGCTTTATAAACATAATCAATTTAATAAGTGGATGGAAGGATTTTGACCTAATGTTCAAGGCCTGAAGCACTAAAATATACATTCCCAAATGTACTGGTCTCGTAACTCCTGGTTTCACATCGGCTTCTTCAGTCCCTGGTTCTCAACACTTTCTGTTTCCTACCTTCCAAGTGTTGACCCACCAAGCCTCATGCTACCTTGCTTTCTTATTCTCCGGTAATGATTATTACTCAAATTTCGTACTGAAACTGTATAAATTACCTAGTGATTGAACTAAATCCATCACCAAATCTGTTCAGCTTCATAAATCTAAGTTCCCACTTATCCCGTTCGAGTCATTTCAACCCAGCAACAAGTAAGCAGGCTACTTGACTCACCTTGCACAGTGCCCGAAGGTTGAACATGTCTGCGTAGTTGTGAAGATACTCCAATATCTCTTCTGATGTGAGGTAAGAATCTTCTGTGTTCTTGTGCGGGATGCCGGGGAACATCACAACATCTTTTGGAACGTTTATCCTTAAAAAAATCGCAAGTTTTACATAAAGGTACAAATTATAATCTTAATTGTAATTGGAAGAGAATCACGAGCAGTGTTTTCTACGTCAGAATAAAATTTTTTTGTATGAAATTATCAAAATTTCACTCTAAGTGAATGGACATTTTCATAATACATTTTTTCTCAAAAATATATATATCGCAAATACCAATTTAAAAAAATTGAATACCAGTATAAAAATAGTCTATAAACTTAACGACCTTGCTCTTTATGACTATCAACATTATTTGTTGAATGAAAAGTAGACTTTAAATATTAAGCGTCAGATTAACATCTTCTATCATTAAGCGTCTTGACTTTATTTTTATAAAAAGAAGAGTCTCTGAGACAAAGTAGGCTATTGTTTTCCATTCTCAAAAGCTCATCTGTAACGTTACTTATTAATTTAAAAACACATGATCCTTTACAAGTTGGTATATTTCAGAGTCAAAAATGTGAAATCAATTACAAAGTAATAAATGTTGACTATATATGGCACTACAGTGACCAATAATTATAACTAATAACTTCCATCAGCGAGAGTAAAACCAGTGTCATTGGGAGCATCAGAAATTATATCTAAATGAAAGTTAAGTCGCTGCTACAGAAGAAATCTAAAAACGTTTTGTTTGATATTCTTAGATTCTAGGTAGAGGCCCAAAGAGTTTATAATTGACAAAGTTTACTAGGACTCTTCGATTGAGTCTGAGAATACACATTTATGATCAGCCTATCCGGAGTATTTCTGGACAGCCGGTCCCACCCAAGATCTTGCGAGCTTACCATCATTAGGTTAACAACATAACGTATGTGATGAAGAAGCTGCAGTCATATTTTAAAATAATCTTTTATTCATTGTAACTCTTAACTTTTATTCCTATCTGCCACGTTTGTAGATTGCATAAACGAGTCATAATAATTTATAAGTGTTTTTGTGGTTCCAAAGCTTGTATTCAAGGTCAGTTTCAAAACTGATGTGAATGACGTGACATCATAATATAAAGATACCGGTAGCTGATTTTGTAATGGTATGATATTTCTTCGACTTTGCCCCCCTTACATCGCTTTTATTCCTGGTCAGTTATGTAATCACCCGATACGAATAGCTAATTAGCTAAATGCAAAGTCCATTGCACATCTCGAATAAATCATAGCCGAGTTGCTTTATTTCATTTTTGTGTTGTGTAACAGCGGCGGGTTTGAATGGTGTATCACGTTTGACATATCGGGAGATGGTTTTATATCATGTGATGGTAAGGTCATCAACCGAAAAGTAACTAATTAACCAATTACCTTGTAGAGCTATCTTCTAGAATATCCATCTTGCTGAAGCGTATAGGATAGTTAATCGTCTTTGAAATACTAAATAACCAAATTAGCATATCTTGCACTAGAATATATAAAATTAACAAGTACGTTAAAACAAATTGTGTTAATAGCAAAAACGCTTTAAAATGTTATTTTATATTCAAAATTTTTTTAAAAATATAGGGTTATTTATATTTCTAATGGTCTCTTAACATTCCAGACATTGAGTAGTTTTAGATACCAGTGATAAGAGATAAAGCTAAATAATATTTGTACGAGTATTTAGTATGAGATAAAGGCCGTAACCATTATAAAGAATGGTCTCAAACAACCTTCCGCTATTTTGCTGTCCAATTTGTAGTAGCCTATAGGAATATCTTAAAAGGAAATTTATAACATAATCTTCCTGCAATACTTTATTAAATTAAATACACAATATTTTGAACATGTTTAATGTCGGTATTGGAGTATTGAAGTATAGGAGTAAAAAGGATTCTTCGATATGTATACTTTACTGCGGAAATGTATCTTGGAGTGCGTAGGATTCCCTTAATATTAAAGGATTTTCGGACCTAAACATGAGGGAGTATTGTGTCACGGTCTCCCTACTTGTTTTGACTGGATTGGGCTGGAACACTGCTAGCATCCCCTTCTACCAATGTGACATGACTGAGATGATGTTCATTATTCCTCATCATGTGGTCATGCTTATGTGGTCTAGTTTCAAGGGATTATGAGAAGAGTATTTTGACTCGCTTTTGATTTATATTTTCGAAGTTTTAAGTAATTCTAGTCATAGCAATTCAACATTCGGAGTGTTGAGTTTTGTAAAAGTTTTCACAGAGCAGCTATTTTCCAGATAAAACTTTCATTATTATAATTTTAGTCTTATATACAAAAAATCATCTCTGAATGTTTAGCTAGACGCTATTCTTGAGAACGGCTAAACTAATTTGGGTAAACATTTTTGTACATCGTTGAGGTCCGCAGAATGTTTATATGAAGAGAAGGATCGGAAAAATGTCCCGCAAAAACAGTATTTTTATAAATATATTCACGATATCCTTTCCTATCTCCAGCAATTTTAACCAGTTCAATAAAAATGGGCTGGAGGTAAAAGAATTCAAATTATTGAATTTGAAATTTATGAAGTTCGTATTGTCATATGAATGATTTTAACATTTCAGTGCTACACGGTTTCTCGTACAAATAAATATAATTGTTGGATATGTAAACAATGGTCTAGCCTGGTTATCGGCATGAGAGATCAGAAGATAGCGGACAGCTGTTTGCGCCAATTCTGCCCTCAGTTGTTTATCAGTTTAAATACACCTTGGACACCGTGTAGTCCATCGTTAAGGTTACGCTACGGATTTAGATGAACCTGTTTTCCCACAAACAACTTAACAGTCTAGTCAGTTTCTTTCTTAATGGAGAGTTAATCGCATCACATCTAATGCTATTTGATTACACTTTCTAGAATCGATCCGAATATACATAACCAACCTGATGATGACAGCGGATGATGATAGTTACGATCTAATGGGAATATTAACGTCGTTGATAAAAGAAAGAATTGTTGATAGAATTGCGATCCAATATTCATTTAAATGATAGCATACTTTCAGAAAACTAATGTAATCTAATGATGTTATGGGAATCGAGGGTTTAGTCATCGATGTACAACTTCAGCTGCATCTGAGCATTGTGGTCAATGATTAGTAACTTCAATTCGTTTTACTTATATCCAATTCAAAATGTATTTATTTTGGATATGACGGAGGTAAGTAAACCTAATTTATTGTCATTTTAGTAAAAAAGAAGCACATATTAATAACTCTTAATTAATTAGTAACTAAGGGGGTCACTGCAGCCTAATGTTAACACGTTTATCTTCTCAGAAATGGGTAAGGTAGTCCATTTATTTTTTAAATCATTTAGAAACGGGATTTAATTATTGAGAAAAGATCCGTTCAACACATAAAATGAGTTTCACTACATCTTGTAGAAGACAAAGTATTGAGCAATTAAAACAACCATTGAGATATCTTATACATCCCTGATAAAAAGTCCAGTGTATTGAAAATGTGTTTTTCTATGAATTGCAATCGGAAAACACAAAAAACATGTCTTAGTAAAAAAGTGAGAAACGTGCTTGAATAATTATATTATATCACAATATATATATATATATATATATATATATATATATATATATATATATATATATATATATTACAAAATAATCATGATGTACTATATTTTAAAAGGAAGTAAAAAAATATATTTGTGTGTGTGTGTGTGTACCGTGGCTAAACAAAGTCTATTTTGTTAATAAGAAAAAGTACGATATTAGAGACATAGTGCTCTTGCACATTTATAATAGCATCAACCGTTATCGTGAGTGCATAAATGAACACTCATAATATGTATGTTTGTAATATGTCCACATAATTATCTAGCAAATTCGTTGTAAACGCACACAATATTTGTTAATAGCAGTTGTACAAACTACTTTCTTCGCGTGGCTGTCGATCGATTTCTCTCGGGGGAACTTTTTCTTTTGGTTTCTGGCCCAATCCTCTGCGCTCGTGAATGTAGGAGTGCGTGCGTGCCTACCTGGTCCCTTCAGCCGCAATCCCTATTTGATAATACTATATAATTTTTACTCGGATCCCACAGTAAAATAAACTATCAATTTCTAATAGTTAATGGATTTTGTATTATTATTTTTCACAATAAAATCGAATTAATTAATTGTTATAAAAAATTAGCCTTTATAACAAATTAATAATTACGGTGAGGATTTAAGGTGAGTACTATCAATTCAAAATGACCTAGAAGGTGGGTTATGGTCTATAACGTAATACCCTAATTTTGTATACTACTTTACTACGATTGTACTGTATAAATTATAAAAAAATCTACAGGCTGGAAATTCATAAAAAATATTTAAAAGCATTTTGATATTGTAAGTACCATAAGTAATAAGCTGAGAACTAACCAATTTGCTGCAAGAGACAAAAATGATAATACCACAGAGATAATAACCTATAGTACTTGGCCTCTGGAAATTCCACTACACAGTTTAAAATCATATTAAGAAGATGCAACTAATTAGCTGTATATAAAATCGTATACTCTAAATGTTTGGATCATTTTCACATAGACCGGCATTTGTGATAACTGATATACTTAATTGTCAATAAAACAGACCTGATCACATTACATTTTTTCATATCCTCCCTCACCCTTAATTGAGATCAGTATGAAAGGCTTATCGTCTATTTCAAAATAACTAATTTGGCAAATATCTGTGAGGTCTTTAAAAAAAGTCTGAACACAACTGTGACTGTGAGGTTAATTCCAATATCAGCCAAGTAAATATTTTTTGTCCATAGATTTTGGCTGAAACTGAACTATGGTCCACCAATTATCAGCAATTTTTAAATTGCAGTGAAGTAATGATTTTTACTCACATTTCAGACTTATGACTTTCGCATTACCTGAGGTCGCGGTACATGCTGGTGTGAATGGGGATGCCGTAAGCGTCAGTGCCCACACAGTCTGTGTATTGCCAGGTGCCACCTACATCACCACTTAGCTCAAACACGGTACAACACATCCCAGCAGCCTGGGTGTGCCTGGCCGCGCACAATCCCGCTGGTCCTGCGCCTACCACTGCCACTCGCACTGCCATCTTGATCACGTCAAGTCGCCGTTTAGTTGTGGTGTCTACTGAAGAAGAGCGCTGAGTAACGCGCCTCTTATATCCCCACTCGGCCGACATCACCAACTCTGTCCCTGGCTTAGAAGTGGAAGGCAGCAATAGTATTGCTGGCTGACTAATTATTCTATTGTATGACTCTGTTAGATAACACTGAAAGAGAACCGGCTTCATATCTTCAACTTCTTCATTACTTCAACGTTTTTATCACAATAAACCTAGAGTTTTTTAAGAGCCTTTGTGATGAGGAGGTCAGTTCTTTTCGTTTAAGATATTATTTAGGCTATCGTACACACTTACGTTTGTTCTGAGTGGAAGAACAAACTAACTCCGCAGATTTGGTCAGGTTTGGTTATTTTCTTTTAACTAGTCTAAGAGAACCATTTTAAATATTTTTTCCAAGAACCCAGGATCTATACTTATAAAAGACGACTAGATCTCACGACAAGCAAACTGGGCTCTACATCACAATTCTCGAACCGATACATGTTTAACCACAATGACTGATTTACACAACATACACACTGCTCGTACTATACGACACAGTAACTTCACACAGTGAGACCAGCTGAGTGTAGTAAATTACGTACAGGTCGTCCCATTGCTTCTTTAACAAAACATATCTTTTCAACAAACCATCTCCTGATCTTATCTTATAATTATACGTCCTTGAAGTTAGATTCCAGATAGTGTAACCTTGTCAGCATGAGGTCAGGTGATAGGAACGTACTCCCAGTTCAAGTTCTTTGGAGTATTCATAGCAAAAAACCTTTTTGCCCTTAGAGCCTTAGGCATCAGTACAATGTGATAAATCCAATTGATGGCTGTGTTGCACTCATCTTGTTTTATACGTGTTCAAGCTTCTCCTTAAGTTTTGAAAGAAAGTAATGCATTTGCCCTATTTATAGCACATAGGAATGTATGTGTAATTATTCTCCACATTGATATAGTTTGTTAGATCCTTTGAACACATTAGAATTTCTGAGGAGATCACACACACAATTTTAACTAGACCCAGATATTATAATGTTTAAAAATTAACCAATTGTTATCAACTACTCCAAATATTTTGTTACAATTAAAAAATACAGAAGCTGTAATTGTGAACGACGTCTTCCTGTCCACTTGGCAATTGCTAATCGTTACTTTTGGAGGAATATGTTAGTTTGGTTTTACCGTATTGACACCACTTGGTTCACTATCATACGGAGAGATTAATGAAGCAGAACCCGATTTGGATTTATGGGCTCATAATTTTTTATAGTCTTAATCTTGTTTACTTGACCTTTATCTGAACAACTACTGTTATTGGGCAGGTCAGTGGAACGATCAGGAGTAATATTCCCTCATTACCACCAAACTTAATTGCATCATATAATTTACTTTCGGGTTAGAAATGATAAACTGCATCATACGACTACTACTCATTACAAATTATATCATTACCATTCGTTTTATATTGTATACTCTAATTTACAACACAAAATCACGTATTAATGATTTATGGTATTTCTTTGTAAAAAATCATTCATCATTAGTGTAAAACAAAGTTTATAGCTTCAAAATACAAGTGCTTGCTATTCGACAAATCTAGTCATATTATACAGAATTGTTTAATTTTCTGACAATTAAACAAATCTGTCTCTCTCAGTTATGTTATATATCAATTATACCATACATGTATTACTTCTAAATAGTGCTTCCTGCGAAAACTTTTTTAAAGTAAATAAAATTTGTTATTTAAGCCCAGTCTTTAATTCTTAGGTTTAATAGACTTCAAAATAGAGTACGGTACAAACTTTAGTGATTTATTACAAAAAATAGGCTACGTTGTAGACGTTTAAGCAATAGTAATGTCATAACACTCATCCTTCCGCAAAGGAATATGAGATGAATTTGGGTTGCAGTTAAAGCTTTTGATCCAAAGTAGTTTGACTCATATATAAAAACCAAGATATTCCGAAAATCTGACTTATTGACCTATATATGTATGTATATCACCTTTAGTAGTGTGCCAAGGAATTAGGAGTTCCGATCTGGAAAACCCCAACAACGTCAAGGTTGAAACGTCACTAGGTTAAGTGAAGGCACCTTGACTGAGATTATCATTAGGGGAAATGACATTGTCCTGGAAGTGACGAGGGACGCCGGCGACATTGTAAACTCTACGATGGAGGTTGTCATGAGGGGCTGCGACGCCCCGATACCGAAAAAGAGAGGCCCAAGACACGTTAGAGCCCCAGTGTACTGGAGGAAAGAGGACATCACACTGCTCCGCAGAAGGTGCTTCGGTCTGAGGCGTAGTATTATCCGTGGCCGGCGGGGGGAGATGGTTCCCGAGGCCGTCACACAGGAGTTTCCTACAGTGAGGTGGGCTTTGAAGCGAACAATTATCGTCAGCTAGTGCGATAAGTGAAAGTGTTAAGAGAGTGCATGAAAAACGACCTTTGGTACCTTTAGGAGCTGGGTTACCGAGTTGTAATGCGCAGACTCCCTGTCCAGTCAGCCGGGCCGATTATGTACAATAAAGTGGATGCCTTGTTTCCAACCCATCCGGTCAAGGAATACGAGGACGTCCTAGTCGACTCTGAGCAGATTCCTTTCTTTGCTGGTGCAGAACTGTCCCGGGCCGAACGGACAGATGCGGTGCCGGAAGGCGTTTGACCCGATGATGTTCCCCGGAGAAGTCGTTCGAACCTATCCACAGGTTATACTATGTACAACCGCTGCTTGCAAAAGGCACCGTCGATAAGCGATGGAAAATCCAACGCCTGACCCTCATAAATAAAGGCAAGGGAGATGGTGAACCTCTCTGGTATGCTCGTCACGGCAGGGAACCTCCTCGAGTGGCTGCTGGAACCGAGGTTCGTCGATGCGATTGCTTTTTTGACTGTCGAAATGGTTGTCGGACTGAAAGACCGCCGCGGAATCAGAGAATTTACTATCGTACTGTCTGACTATAAAATGACTTTCGTTTATGTTACGGCAGTGAACAAGTCAAGTGCTGCTAGAAGCCAGGCAACTGCGTTTTCGGTCGTAGCGATACTTCCGAGCAAGCACTAGCCTATTGTTAAGTTTTAACAAAAATGTGTGTTAAAGTAATAAAATAACCTGTATAACAAAGATTGAATTAGTGCTGCATATAATACCATTTATGCATAAATATCAAGTAGAGACAAGTTTGTAATGGCAGAGCGCATCCTCCAAAATTTCGTCTATCTGAAATCTGTTTGTTTCCATACACTTCGGATAGTCGTGCTCCTATTGCACTCAATGTTTTACGGAGAGTCTGATAATGATCGCCGGGAGACATTTCTGCAGAATTCATGTATGCCCTACATTTATATCGTTTATTTCCCTCTACTGACTGAATGGGCGACGATAATCTTTAGTATCGAAGTACATGTTTAAAGGTGATGAATATCTGAATCGTATACTGTTGTTTAAAATATGAATACTACAACCAATAATAAAGTTATGAATTAACTAATGGAAGTCACAGTCTCATTGACAATTAATTATACGTTAGCGAAATAAGACTATCCTTCATAATACTCTTTATTAGTAAAATAAATGTATTATGGTTTTTTATATTAATTTGAAATAATTTTGAAGCAGACAAATCAAATCAACAATCAATGACAATTCTTCAATTCCAGATTTTATAGAAACTTGATTCAACCTAAATTAATATACTCATAATGCGTTATAAAATAGTTTATTGATAATTTTTCTGAATAAATTGTCAATAATAAAGTTATACTTTTAAGAACAGAAGTTTAAGTCAATTTTATTGTTTAAGTTATAAAATAGTTTGATTATAAACATTGTTATGTAGATAATCATGATACAGATCTATTTTTCAGAACTAAGACTTTTACTTCATTCAAATAATTAATGATTCAGCACTTTTGCATGTTGCACATTTAATATTCGTCAGAACAACTGTGAAGCATTTACAAGAATGCAGTATTTTTTAATTCACCTTAATGCAAAGTGAATTTAGGTCTAATAGTTTAATCATTTATATCTTTAATTCAGGCCAGAAAATCTTTTATTCATCATTTAGAAGGATAATTTATGTAAACTAAACCAACATTATAATTAACATTTATTAATCATTTAAAGATATTAAGCCCTAAACTCAGTAATAAGTTTAGTAAGGCTATAAGGAACAACTCTTAATTTTGTTCCATTAGAACGACGTTAAAAACAATTTTACCCATATTATTTTTGATTGTAGAACTATAGAGGTGTTCCATATTAAAATAGTCTGACTTTCCACTAAATCAGAGAGTACGAGTTTTCCATGCAGAAATGATGATTCTATGTCGCTGACACAGACTAAGTGTCAAAGTGAGAATGAAGCCTTGAGGGACCCCGTAGCTAATTTTAACTGGGTTTGAAATTGGGTTGCAATCTGAACAACTTGTGATCGATGGCTTAGAAATGAACTAAGCCACGATAGGTGCACGCCTCTAATGCCATGGGATTCCAATTTGACAAGCAGTTTGGTGTGGTCTACGCTTTATATTATAATATTATTAACCGCCATTTTCTCCAAAGAAATTCTTTAGTTATAAACATTAGCTGCAATTTGTTAAATCTGATAAAAAGTGACTGTGTTATGGTTATTTTATAGTTAATGTAGACAACATGGATCCTTAATTGAAAAGAAACTTTACCCAGGACCATCTTTACTCACGGTTGCGATACTATCTTTACAGTTGAGAAAAGCCACTTTTTACGCAATTAGTTACATATGAATTATATCATTAATTATTGAGAGGGCTTATTCAGTACTTACTTTAGAATTATGAGATGAATAGTGATGTAAGCACCCATTTTATATTACTTCTTGGATTTTATAATCCACATTAAATATCTAATTAACTTTTTAAGTTCCAATCACTAATAGTTTAAGAGCTTTAACATTAGAAAATTCTCCAAAATGCATTTAAAATAAAACATCCAGACTTCAATTTGGACAACGAGTTTGTTTTAAGTTAATTTCGTTATATCTATTCTAAAGAAATGTCTGTAAAGTAACAGATAATAGTTTTATTTCAATATATAAATATAAAATAAGTATATTTCACCTTACGAAGATTTCATAATCTTGGCTTAATTCCAACACCCTGGTAAATGGATGTTTGAAGTTATATGCTTTACTACATACTCATTTAGTGGTGTCTTTATAGCTGTTAGATGTTCTCTAGGAGCACTCCCATTTGCCAAGTCTCTCTGATAAAAGCACCAGCTTTCTTTCCCAGGTGGACACTTACTGTGCCGAGGAGATTGGTCAGTTGATCTACAGTAATCAATTGTGGCAAAGATAGCTGTTTTCATTGCATCTACATCTTCAAGGTTGTTAATAATTGCATTCCTGTAGTATTTTGTGAGTTTTTCAATGGTGTTGCCTTTTAGACTACCATGGGATTTACCACCTAACGTAATTCTCTTACGTAATTCTTACAATTATATTATGACTATAAAGTGAACTGTTTATTTGTTGTTTTATAACACTAATAAACAAACAATATTAGTTCTTTAGTTGAAAACATAATTTATAAAGCATATCTCAATGCTTATCAAACATAAGAGATCAAATATAGAGCAAAACAGCAAAATGCCAGAATTTCTCGATCTGTTTTATTTTACAAAAACTCACGAAATTTAAGAAATAATGTTCAAAATGACTTAAAATTTCACAAACACACTTCTAAGAATATGTATTTTGAAATAATATCAAAAACAAAAAATTGTCAAAAATTACCAATATTGGTTTTTGAAGGAGGCGGATCCCCTTTTAACAACGTTGTTTTCATTTATGTACCTTTAAGGTAGCCCGAGAAAAGAAATTCCAAAGGGTATAAGTCGGGGATACGTGCGGATCATATTTATAAGTCTTGGTGTTATACGATTTAAGAGCATATCAAGATGATAAACTCCGTCTTAATTCCCAACGATAAAAAACGGTCCTACAATTCGTCAAAGTACGATTTCGACTCAGAAATTTAACTTTTGTAGGTGTTGTGTGTGATCTTCTATCATCCAATGTGGTTTACTATCTCTTCAGCACCGGCAGTTGTGTTCGTTGACATTGCCATTTAGCATAAGTAGGTAGCCTCGTCCGTAAATACAGTGTTACTTAGAAGGATTTGGTTTGTATGTAACTTGTTGGTCATAATTTAACAAAACTCAAAACACCTGTCAAAATCGTCTTCATTCAGTTCTTGATGCAATGTAAATTTGTATAGTTTCAAGTCAATATTACGAAAAAGTTTTGCACAGTGCATTTGGACATATCATGATTGCCTGCAGCCGACTTGAGCGTTCTATGAGGATTCTCTATGGATGACTTCCACACTCAAAATCCACATTTGTGCACCTGGTGGGCGACAACTCCTAGGAAGATCAGATACAGTTAAAGAAATGGTTACTGTTCTCTCAACTGTTGTTTTCGATAATGGGTTTCAGTTAGGAAATCAATCATTGAATAAGTTTTGAATTTTAATGTAAGACCGTGTTAAGTCCCCTCAATCACACATCATTAATATTGTTATTTTATCGCGTTCGCCAAGTATCATATTAAAGCCAAGCAAATACTAAGTTTTCAACCCTAAACTAATCAGACGTTATCATTACAAGCCTGGTCGTTTGGGCAGTTACCGCAAACCCATTTTCCCTCTCACCCGAGGCGTTGCCCACTGTATCAGGAGATTCTCAGTATGAACTGACGCGACGATGCGATGTCTCGCCACTTTCCTGTTATTTACATCCTATTTTTTCCTCGGAATTCGATCATTCTGCATTTTTTATTAGGTTGCTATTTTTCACGTTGTCTGTCGTAATGTAAACACTTGCTAACTTAAATCATGGAGGTGAGCAGTGAAATTTTGATAACAATAGAATGATAGAATGACAGCTCAACCGTTGAATTCAGTGGATTGTCCCGTTACTTGGTAGGTATTCTTCCGTTACTTGTGGCTACACCTTGTCACAACCCAGTCTTACATTGATATGTCAATGAGTAGAATCCTATTAATAAAAAAGACCTAAAGCAAGAATGTTTCCTGTTTCCGAGAATACATCAGCCATATCAGTGATGGTTGTGACTCAGTCACAAATAACTTTACCTGTTAGGTCTATCATAGCTCATTCATTATCCTTGTATAATTTATTTCCAATCCCTCTCAGTAATTGCACATTCTTGTATACCACCTATTAATTGTGAATTTAAACCATCTTCGAATTGCTGCCATTTCCGGCTCGGTTGTCCATTTAAGTCTGGTTTGCAACGTTGTAGCCTACTCTTCTAATACAGACCTTGAATTTGTTTTAAATTACCATGTTTTTTGGCTGTCTAAGGTCTGTCCAAAAATATTTAACTGTCCAGGGACTTTTTGGACACCAGGTATATTTCCGACACCATGGTTTTATTTTTTGTCCCGATCAAGAATATGTATCGGGACCGGTCTGAAAAGCCTACATCAGCCAAAGAGCAAATACTTACAACTCCTGTAAATTAAAATTAAAAAAAAAAAAATACTAAACTCACCATTAAATAACTTACGGGTTTTGTAAAAGTAATAATATTATATTATAAATGCATCTAAATAGACACTCCAGTAAATTGTTAAATATGTTAATGGATGGATAGCTTAACTTTATTTTAAATTTCTTATCATAAGATGGAATAATTAAGATGCAAATTTGAAGTTATGATTGTATTGATATATCCGAGGTCTTCTTGATAACTTACAGATATAGATGTATCACACTGTCTCAATTACTGTCGAAATGAAAAATGTGTAAGCACATGCATACCAATACAGTATTATTACAGTAAATTTTATAAACAAAACTATAATTTTATGTTTGGTTAAAATTGTATTGTAAATTTAGAATGTTAAAAGGTTTGTACCATGTTAAAATGTCTTCTGTTTGTACCATGTATGATTGATTATTAATTGAACAATAATATAATATAAGAACAGAAATTTAAAATAAATTTTGATACCATAATTAGTATTGTACAATTGTTAATAATTTAAATCCAATTTAGAAAACACCACATAATATAATAGATCTGTTATGTAATATTATTACCAGGAATCTAAATCATTGTGAAGAAATATTTAATGTAATGTTTTATTAATAAATAATTAGGAGTTTAGCTTTTGTTTGTAGATAAACAAGTTATAAGTACAGTATTTAATTATCCGAATGTAATACGAATTGTGATTTTAATCTGTAATAAATCATTTATTAGATAATTCCCCTTGTAATTGAAAATGGTCTTCCGTTCCGGTGTTTCACGTCACTGATGGTCGAAATGTTACATTGTCAGCGAACTTTGAGATGTGGTTGGTGAGGTCAAGTGCAGAGCCCCCCCCCCACTATCAGCACCCGCTGTCCAGCGAATGGTTCTGGTTTCCGGTAGTAATGGCTGTGCATGCTCGAGCCCACAAAACTCTCTGCCCCTTTTATATACGCCTTCTTCGGCTTGTTGTTCAGACTGAAGATCAAAATAATAATAATTATACTATTATAAATATATAATTTCGAGTATTAAAAATACAATTATACACATTGCTACAATGATATGCAATAGTTAACACAATACGTTATTTTTAAGAGGTAAAAAAGATGCATCACCTTTCCAACAAACGGTATCGACCAACCCAAGGATATTTTACAACATCCAAGATATCCGATTCTGTTGGTTCGTCGGGAAAAATAGCTTTGAACTAACTGGGTAAACATCTAATCGAACTCCACGTGTCACCAAAACCATGCCCGAGTTAATGCTCGTTGATCATTTCGGAACATGGCGTATCAGGCATGAAAAGCAGTCTCTTCCATCTTGTTTGATCTTCGCAAGGGTTTCAAGACACCCATGCACTCTTATGTTCTAGAACAGATCCTACGAATGTAGTAGTGACTTGCATCCCAATTGATCACTTTCTTGAGCTTCTTGGCAATGACATCATTTTTTCAACCCCTCCCTTCTGTCACGTACGAAACGATCGCGCACTAAAAAGAAAGCCGATAATCATTGGTCTTGTTTATTCAATACATATGTGCCTATCGGATTTGCGACTTTAGGCATTCAGGTCAGATAGAAACTGGGAGATCACGATTTACCTCCCCAAGTAAAAGTTTTACCCACGATGTTATGCCCTGTTATAGGGATAAGACCAACCACAACTAACAACGAAATCGGCACGAAAGTAGCATGCAATTATGAAATTTTTCACATTTATAGCATTTTTTCGCTCCATATAATGGAATCTATTGAGATGATGTATTTTATACATAAAATATAATACCTTACACATATCTTTACAAAGCAGAGATATCTTAATTTGAAACAAACCTTGCATTATAGACATTTTAAAATATTTTATGGTTTAAAGTTTCTTCCCTTTCTTGACGACGCTACTAATTTACAAACATGATTAATAAGAAGAATTAAACCTATGTTTTATTTAGAAGTTGGCTTTATTAGATATTTTGGTAGGGAAATATTACATGAGAATATCATTCCTCAAGAGAACGTGTTGTGATGTTGAAAATTTATGGTAGACTTACCCGTTACATATGAAAAGCGCATCAAACTTGTATGTGCGTTCTTCGTTGTTTAGAAGAGCTATAACGGTAACTAACCATTCTCCTTGTTTCCGATTGATCCTCTTCACATAGTGGTTAAATTGCAACATGGAATAGATTTTATGTTGGTTTATAAAGCCAATTATAATTTCAGACCAGTGCATTAATCATATTCTGATCATAATCACTGAGCCACAATGTATATAAACATAATGACAGAATTATAATACGATTATTTCAATTAATTAGTTACACAAAGTTTTTTTCCGGTAGTAAATTTTTAAGTTATACTTCCTTACAAAGGCGTAGCTCATCTGAAAACATTTCACTTGTAAATTTTCCGCCCAAGAGGCTCCTATTTGAAGTATTCCATTCTTAATTACCTAATCTGGCAAGTATTTCTGAAGTCTTTAGGTAATTCGGATCTCAACTGAGATTGATTTGGCGAAGCAATTAATTAGATGTTTATTACAATTTGGCAAAATTTGTTGTTGGTTAACTCCTATCTCAGTCAAGTAAGTATTTTTGTTCATAGATTTTCACTGAAACTGGAATCCTTTATTAGCAGTTTACAAATTCCATTGAAGTAAATGTACATAGATATATAATTGTGTATATATAATTATTATAAATTTGTGGTAAACACATAAAGTTAGTAGTATTTCTACGAATTACTTTCTTCGCATGGCTGACGATCAATTTTTCTTAGGGGACCATTCTCTTCGATTTTACTGAAAAGTAAAGGTTAAAATATCGGTTTATTGTTAGTAACTATAGTAATTTCGCCAGATCGGTTTACTTGGATATTTCTGCCGGGGATATAAAGGGGCCCGGGCTGAGCCAATCCCACCATCTGCTACAACCTAATTCGACGGCCGCGCTTCGAGGTCACACTTGAGGATCGCGATCACTCAATCAATGCCGCATTTATGCAATATATAAAATAAACGAAATCGTTCAACTGCTTCGTTGTGATATTCAGTTACTAAAAGTCTTAAATATTTTTGATAAGTATCTGGGATAAACAACGGAATTTAGTCTCGTGGAGCGACTACTGACGTGGTCAGTAGGCTACCTAAGGCCATTCCTACCTGGGCGACAAAATTATAT
Source organism: Homalodisca vitripennis (assembly GCF_021130785.1). Taxonomy (NCBI): domain Eukaryota; kingdom Metazoa; phylum Arthropoda; class Insecta; order Hemiptera; family Cicadellidae; genus Homalodisca; species Homalodisca vitripennis. The sequence goes on from NC_060207.1 coordinate 59,927,962, forward strand.
AGGCACGCGGACACTACAAACACAGGGCGATAAATTAGCGTATTCTAGATGGGCGTGCGACTTAACTTAGCCGATCTTTGCAACCGAAGACCAACGTGTTCGACGTACGTCGTTCGTCTTTGGTTGCGAAACAGCAGCGGCACCAATGAAAACACATGTTGCAGCCGTTGTGTCCCGTTTTGCTGTCAAATTTTAATAGCAGTGTGGATACACTACTTTTTATTCCGGTTGCGTCGCCGACAGATTTTCCGTCGTAGAACGGTGCCTTAAAGATATAATTAGTGAACTTTAAATCTGAAATGAAGGATAGAAAATAAATACCAAAGTTGCAATCGAAGCCGAAAATAGTGTTTGGTTTCATCGACCAATGCAGTACGTAAAACACAAAATTGCAGACGATGACTTTACTGACAAAATACTCAAAAAGTCAACACGATGGGAAAACGTTGTTAAAAAGAAATGTTAAAACAAATATTAGTCCCAATCAATCAATTTTTATTACATATACATGATTTTTATTGCATAAACGTCAATCATTCGTGTATCGTTAATTTGCCTAAATTTATTTTATAGTTTGTGACGCTAAAAAAACGTTTCACACGAGTTTTGAGCACCTTGGATGCTGCGAGATTCTTTATCCAAATGGGCAGCTTGTTGATGAATTGAACACCTGCCCGTGAGGACAGATGTTCGTCAACTACCGTTATGTGTTTACCAGTTTGGTAGTTTCCCCTGCCTCTAGTCTCATGCGAATGTCTTGGCAAGTTGTCATGGCACATTTAGACAATCAGAAGAGGGTCGTTTCGAAAATTTAGAGATTTGGCAGAGTCAACAGCTGCTTTTTCTTGAAGTTGTCTGTACAACACTCTCTGAAATTTAAATTAGCGATTATTCGAATCACTTGCTTCTACAGTCTGAACACTCTAATCAACTGGTTGTTTGCACAGGCACTCCACAATAACACTCGGTAGGTAAGGTGGGGTAAATTAAGCCATAACACGCCGTAAAACCTGAGTTGGACAATACTTGACTAAAGACCTCAACATAAATGCCTGAGAATAGTTTGGCGCAAACATAGTCAATTTGATCATTCCATGTCAACCCTCGATCTATGCGTATTCCTAGGAATTTAATGCTATTGACTTCTTCCAGAACTGAATCTGCCAATATGACGGCACGGCCACTTTCTGAGTCTACAAGCTCGAGAGCAAAATTCATGACATTAGATTTGTAAATAATTTGTCCAAATACTTATATGTTGAAACGCATTATTTACCTCTGCATATTTTAGACAATGGATCGAGTCTAGGAACTAAGAAGTCGAATCATAGCAAAAGTTATTATGCAATATAACGCTAGAACTACGATTCATTCTGTATTAAGATACTAAGATTTGATTTTTCAATTATTTGTGGCAAAACAGGATCTAAATCAGTAAAATAATCTTAACGGGGGACGACACAGTGCTCAAGGTGTTTTTAAACTGATAAACAACTGAGGACCGCATTGACGCAAACAGCTGTCGGCTACCTTATGATCTCCCATGCCGATAAATAGACTAGACATTGTTTACATATCCAACATTAGACTTATTTGTACGAGAAAGCGTGTAAAACTGAAATGTAAACTTTAAATATTCGACAGTTCAAATGTCATAAGTTTCAAATTAAATAGTTTGAATCCTTTTACTGGCAGGCCACCAATACTATTTATTTTCTGTGCATAACTTCAACATGACTGAAAAATCAGCTTGGAGTTAATGAAAAACCTTTTAAAATTCTGTTTGAAATTAATTGCTCAGAATTAATGAAATTTTTTTAATACCGTAGTATTCTGTATTTTATTACAAATTTCTCCAAAACAGTATTGTGATTCTCAAAAGAACCCGCATGCACCCTCTTCTTTTCTCATGAGATAATCCTCCTTTTCGTAAAAAATGATGATTCTTATTGTACTAAAATTGTTTTCTAGGCCATTTCTGATACTTTTATATGAAAATTCTTCTTATTTATCGATAAAATAGAGACAAAATTTTTCTCATAAAAACATTGTCGTTTTTGGCCAAATAAAGTAATAATTGAACGAAAACGAGAAGTACAAATTCATGAAAATATTTTCTTAAATACATTTTTTTTTAAATAGTGCAGGCTGTATAGTATAAAACATCGCGAAAATTACTCCCTTAAGTCGCTACAGTTTCTGGTATAAATTTCGATACTTTTTACAGTCGATTTTACTAAATTTTGTAACCTATGTTCATAACTATATATATATATATATATATATATATATATATATATATATATATATATGTACATATATATATATTTATGTATATATTGTATATATATGTATATTATATATATATATTATACATAATATACATATATATAAAACAATATATTGTATATATAAAACAAGTATTTGCAAACAAAAAAAAAAACTTATTCAGGGTTAAATTACTGTTAAAGGTCATTATTTTTAATTGCTTAATTATGTCAAAGCAGGTTTCCAAAGTGACATCCATCTTCATAAATATATATTTGTGTCCTCCTGTTGAACCCCCTTGAAATCGGAGGTGACGTCAGGTCGAGAAGCACAAAGTTGTTTATTCCAGGGGGCACTAAGACAGCGTTTCTCCGCGCACAGGTCGGCTGGTCTCACATGACATCTTGATCAGATCGCGTCTTACTTTAGTTTTGGAGGCTAGTCTACTGAAGACGACCGCTAGGCAGCGCACCCTTTATAGAGGAGATCAATATGGCACCGCAAAGAAATGCATCGCTGAAGTGTGGTATCTGTCGTTGAATAATTAAGTCTCACAAACTTAAGTGTGTAGAAAATTGCAACCTTTGGTTCATAATAAATTCGTGGCTGTAAATGACGGTGAATTTGGTAAAAACGAGGCTGTGAGTATTTATAATGGGTCGCGTAATTTGTGCAATACCAGTACTGACATAAAGAATCATGCGATTGATAGAATAAAACATAAACATATAACAAGGCCTATAAAACTGTGAAAACTCTGCTGGATTTTTGACCAATATTAGCAAAGTAGACTGTTATGTTGTATATAATAGTAACCTAGATATCAATGATAAGTTTAATGTGTTCTTTGATCTTTTTATGGGTTCTAAATACTTCTGTACCAATTAAAACTAAAAATATTGATAACAAAAAACTAAATAACAAATGGTACCAAGAATGATAATGTTAATGTAAAAAAAGAGTTGGATAGGCTTTGTTTTTTATTTTGAAGTACTTCAAATAACAATGTAATCAAGGGGAAATACATATCAATGAAATATAAATATAAAATTAGGAGAGCTAAACTGAACTATAACAATAGTTTTATTACTGGATCATTCCATAAGTCACGGGCTTCATGGGCAGGTATTAGTGAAGGTATAAATGTAAATAGTAAGCCTTGTATATACCAGATTGTATTTCTGCGGGTATTTTTAATTCTTATTTTATTAACAGTATTGAGGATATCGGTAAAAATATACCAACTTGCTCAAATGACCACATATTTTTCTTAAGTAGAAATACAAAAAGTAAAATACCTCTAGGTGAAACTTTTACTCTGAAAGAATTCACTGTTGAAGAAGTTTTCTTAGCCACAAATAAAGAAATAGCTTTTGTCTAAATATTTATGGAAAAGATGCTTTACATTTAAAATAGCTTCTTAGCACATAAGTGAGGTCTTATTATACCTATTTCACTTATGCATTACAAGGTGCTTTTATCCTGACAATCTTCAACAAACTAAAGTGATACCAATACACAAGAAAGTTCAAACAGATTTATGTCCAAACTATAGACCAAAATCCTTTTTGTCTGCAGTGTCGAATGTCTTGGAACGTCTCATACATAGTCAGATGATAATCTTCATATAAAGAAATAATCTTTTATCAGAATGCCAACGTGGTTTTAGGCCTAAAATTTCTAAAGGGTCTATTTATGGTTAGATCACTGAGAGGTATTGTGTCGTCTCCTGATGTTCTCCTTTGCATCTGCTATGATCATGTACATAGCCACTTGTCTTATGGATCTTCATTTTAGGCGAATTGTTTTCATGCTCACAAATTATTTATGTTGCAAAAAAGCTGTCGGCCTGTCTCTGGTGCTGGCTGGCTGACTCACTGCAAACGATTTTTTGTTAGGCTAGTTATCCTTACTCTACCGTCTTTGTTTTTTCAGTTCTCGTGTATGAGAACTTGCAAAGCACAACTAAAGTTAGCGACATAGAAAACTATATAACAAGAAATGACATAATATAGCTCAAACAAAATGCATGTTTTCAGCGACTCAGCAAAGCTTCGTGTACCAAGAGTTAAAATGTTTATATAATTAGTTATAATTCATTACCTGGAAAACTAAAACCCCGAAACCTCAAAGTTTAATAACAGACTTGAGGAAATTCTATTGTATAAACCACTGTATAACATTATAGATTTGCATTGTGTAATAGCACAATTTCACAATTACACTATTTCCTTAAGTTTATATTTAAGTTGTTAATTGACAACTATTATGCATTTTGTAAAATGTCAGTCAAGATTTCTGATTCTGATATACTCCCTCTCGGCCGACCCTGCAATGTCCTTGGGTTAGGGAAGGCAGCAATAGTATTGCAGGCTGACCAATTATTCCTTTTTACGAATCTGTTAGGTAACACTTTCAGATAATCTTCAACTTGGTTAACTCTTCAATCACAATCACATACAGTTTCTTCAACAGCCTTTGTGATGAGGTCTGTCCTTTACGTTTAGGCTATTCACGCGACTCCTACATTTGTTCTGAGTGGACAAACAAACTGAATCAGCAAAGCTCCCGCAGGTCTGGTTAGATCTGGTTATCTCGTTCTAACTAGAATACCTTATCGCTGTCTAAGAGTAGCCTTTTGATCATTCTCCTAAGAACCCAAGACCAAGACCTTAAGTTATAGATTAAGATTACAGTATTCTAGATTATCAGTTTTTAAACAGCATCTTATAGAATATAGTTAATTCTTCTAGTGAGTCATACTTTTTGTATTTTTATTTAATAAACATTTGTTTCAGTTTGATACTTTTTTGTATGTAAATAAATTAAGAAACTAATGTTTAAATAGATTTATTTATTGTAATGTATTTTTATCACATTTAAAAATACTATTTTCTTTGTTGCAATCGAGATTCTGAACAAATAGGTAGGTACAATACAGTTAGACTTAAGACTTAAATTACATAATAGATATTTTGTAACGTAGAAAGTGATGTAACTTTTACCTGTTACATGTAAGTACATCAACACATTTTCAAATTTATGAAACTAACTTGAATTTTTGTCACAGACATTACACATTTTTTGGGATCAGTATTCAGTATTAACCATAATAGACTTGTTTCAAAGTTTCTTTATTTATGTATTTGGATCAGTATTAGTATTACTCTACTCTCAAGGTCCTTCGCCTTTGTAACAAGCTTTTTTGCAAATATATGAACAGTTAGTTTTTAAAGTTCAGTGTTTGTTTGTACATATGAGGACTAATGAACTTAACTTTAGATTTCGAAGAGTTGTTCTCTCATCATATTTTTACCCTGCTTAAACTTGAAAAGTTCCATTATGCAGTGTAATTGGTTAAAAGGTAAGGTCAAAAGAATCCTAATTGCAATTTCAAGATTTGGAAATGTACTTGCACATTTTGTTTTATGTAGTGCATGATTGTAATGCACTGTTGGTATGTCTTGGAAGTTCAACATACATTTGAAAATGTACACACTCATTTATAAAACCTGGACTAATATGACTTCAGGGTACAGAAAGCAAAGTTTCAAAGCAGCGTTCTTTACTTCTGATTATTCGGACGAAGGAGTCATTAGGAGAGGTAACACTTTAAATCTAGAAGCTACGACTTCATACGATTCTTTCCTTCTTGCTAGATAATTTTATATTTGCTAGAAGTGAGTCTATTATATAAAAGAACACATTATTTTATAAAATTATTCTGTCATTTAGGTCTGTTTCAATCGCACTTGTTTTTTAACCTAAGTTTTTTTATATAATTAATCATATATTTACTTGTATATAATGCTTATAAACACTAAACATTAAGCAAACAAACCAGGTTTGGATATAGCTGAAACAATTAAATGATTATATCTACCATCAAATAAGTTATTTATACTTTGCACGTAAACTTTTGATCGCCACAGAAAATGCCTGAGTAGAGGCACAGTCTTTCTTAAAAAAATAAATATATTCGTCAGTGACTATGCAGACTTGCAAATTAGTAAGACTAGTCTCCACAATAAACTATAATAAAGAAAAGTAAACAAATTAAAAAATAAAAATAATATATGGCGAACAAATATAATTATTAACGGTTTCTTGTTACAGAATAAGCTCCTAAAGGAGTGATGGATTTATATAAATTGAATGCCATGGATAAATATATTGGTTGTATTTCGTGCATACAATAAAATTTTTCACTATGAAAGTCAACGTGAAAATGTTAATGATCTTTTATGGTGAAAAATTAAATGTATGCGTTAAAATAAATTGCCCAAGTTACGTCTCGGTTTTTAAGTGGCAAAAGGGTTTTGTTGCTACTGCTATGCTCGAGACATGTTACGAAAATTAAAGACGCCGGAAACCACAAATAAAGACTTCTCAAGATAATTGAAACATATTATTATATTCTCCGGGAAGTGTTCATTAATATATTTCTAGTGTGACGCTAGTCATCAAACCTCTCTAGTTAAAAAGTACACGAATGTACTCACTACTAAACTATAAGGGTATTTTTAAATTTGTATCAAGCTGTATAACAAATGCATATGTAGGGGAGAGTGGGGTAATGGCGCCACCCTAAGACATTTTAATTTTTTATAATTTTAACTCGAGTTGAAACTACGATCTCATTACTGGAAAAGCTAACATACATTTTATAGTTACGCAAATCAATATATACAACGTTACTGAAAAGTTTTTATAAGTTTAGAATAAAGGTAAAAACCAGTTTATGCAAAGTGGCGCAATTGCCCCATATAGTGGGGTAATTTCGCCATGGCCATGGGGTAATTCCGTCATACTTGAAAAATAATTGAGGATATGTGTAAAAATAACAAACATTAACATTTTATTTTAAACTAAAGTTTATTATGTGTACAACACATGTCCCTAAATGTTTTAAACTATTTTATAGACTATTTTATGAAAAATAATACAGTCTATTTGAGTCACAAGCGTGATAAACAAATGAAAAACTACATAAAAAAAGTGAAAAGTGTAAAATAAAACAACATGGAAAATCTAAATAATATAAGAGCAAAAATCACAAACATAATTTTCTGCACTGTCTTAGCCACTGCATTCAGAATGAGCCCATTTAGAACACAGGACACATAGTTTCATTGCTTCCAAACTCCCCACAAACGAGGCACATCTCTGTGCCGTCTCCTAACCAGTCTAAGGCATCGTCATCTTCATTATCATCGCATAGGTCTTTCACGTCAAAATCTTTCAGACGACGACTCGTCGAAATCAAGTTTCCTTTTGCTACTTTTATTTAATTTAGGCCTACCTTTACTATCTAACGTTTAGCCTCTTTTAACGAGTTTATTTTCAACATTCTTTGATTTTTTTTCTTATTTTTGTTGTTTTTTACAGCCTGTATTATTTTTCTTGGTCAATTTATTTTCCTATTTATATCTTTTTTTCTTTTGCTATTTCAAGAACTATTTTCATTGGCGTGGCTGTCAAAATTATTGAATGTTGCTTCCTATCCTTCATAACCTTCTTATTTTCTTTCTTTTGGCTCTGGGATTGGGAATATTTCTTCAATACTTCTTTTGAACGAAGCTACTTTTGAGGGCCCTGGACGAGGGTTTTCATATAGGTCAAAAGAGGAAGTCTTTTCTGCCTTGAGGTAATCAGCATCATCATTAGAGGGCATATTTATCATTCCTGATATTCATTTCTAGCGAGTGATTCATGGTTTCATTAGCAGCGGCATTAAAAGTGGTCACTAGGTTTTTTCAGTTAGGCAACTTGCAGTAGAAGTAGGAGTCTCAACAGATCCCCTCTTCTCTATCCTCGATGACTATTTGTTCAACAACAGACTGGGCTGGTGCAAAGTCATCTTCGGAAAATTTGTTTGGGTTGAATGGATAAAATTCCACTTGCCTCAAATCCTGAAACTGCTTTTCCAAGGTGTCCACCCTTAAATAAGCTTTGCTAAAACTGAAGCGATGTCATAAGGAGTTTATTTTCTCGTGATAATGTGACTTCATAAAAAAATCACACTCCTTATTAAAAGAAGTTTTTAATGGTCCATAAAAAGTCACATCTAGTGGTTGAAGTTTATGGGATGTGTGGTGTGGAATTGATACCACATGAATATGGTGTTTTCGGCAGAATTCAAAACACTCCAGTGAAATGTGACTGCCATGATTATCAATCAGAAGAAGGACCGGGTCACATTCACTTGGATTCACGTGTTGGCTAAAGTGATTTAATCATTCTATAAATATATCCTCATTGGTCCAACCATTGTGAGAACATCGATATATGGCTCCAGGGAGGTCCCCCTCTCGTCAGTAGTGGGGTCATACGCTTCCTTAGATATATAAACAATGGGGGAACGTAGTCTCCTGATGCACTCATGGCACATATTATAGTAGTAATATTTTTCCCCCGTTCCCAACTCTCGCGATACCACCTACTTGTTTTTGTCCTTGGGATGCTAGAATTTTCCCAGGCTTTTGGACCGTTGATATTCCTGTTTCATCCATGTTGTAGATGCGACTAGGTGGAAACTTATGTTTCGAAATAACAGCTCCTAAATTGTTAAAGAATAAGTCTACCTCGTTCTTAATTAAACCCTATAACTCTATTCAAACACGTAGCTTCTGGCTTCCTAAGAGAAATCTTATGTCTGTCTAAAAAACTTCTTAACCAGTCTACGTCGGCCATTTTGGTCTCTCTATTAAAAATCGTGTTTTATACCATGTTTTTCCGCTAGGTCAAATGCTAAACGCCTCAATTCGGAAGTTGTAATACCGTAAAATATTTTTGCTAGCAGGGTCACGTGATCAGCGATCTGATTTTCTTTTCTTGTTCAGCAGAGAATATGGGCTTCCGACCTAGAGGTGGCTTAGCCATACTTTCAGGCGATCTCTCAATGTAGATCTAGGTATTCCGAAATTTAAGGCTGCTCTTTTTTCTTCGAAACACCATTGTTGACTGCTTCAATAGCGCTTTTAAGACTCTCTTCGCTCCACTTCACCTTCTGCGACGTTCGTTCTTCGTGATCTAACCATCTGAAAACCACAAATGGTTCAGTTTCTAAATAAACTACTGAATGGGGCAATACCGCCACATGGCGATATTGCCCCACATTGGAGTGACGGAATTGCCCCATTTGCCCAAAATGGCGGATTAAGTCTATAACTCACAAACCCGTGGATAAATTCTAAAACGATTGTGTACACATATACCTAATATCCAAGCTACAAAATCTATGTATTAATGTGTTAATAAGTTAAACAATTATTCACTTACCTCAATTCATATGTCAGACAAAAAATTACATCAGATTTTGAAGAAAATCTAGAAGTTCTTAAAATACCAAAACTGAGAATGGCAGGCGTAATGGCGCAGCTGACCCCAGGTTGCTTCTTTGGCCGCAAGGGGGCCAGCACTAGTCACGCTAACTTGGCGCATCATTTAGTGACTAAATCAAGGGGGTGGCGGAATTGCCCAGAGTGGCGGATTTGTACCACTCTCCCCTACGGTTGGATGTCATTGTTGTCAGATTGAATTAAGACACATGCAGACGAAAAGAAAAAACACACCTAAAGCTTCTAAAAAATGAATATTTTTTCTGTAATTGGGTCTTTGGGCAATATACCAAATTTTGATTTATTACAACATGTCATTCTCAAATTAAAAAATTGGTAAGAGGAATAAATGAAGATGCGGTTGTATGGGTAGCCCATTTATTGAGTTTTGGAATGTTTGAATATAATATAATTGTCGTTACTCCGGGAATAACACCTGAAAAGTTGGTAAAGAGTTCTGAGGCACTCTGTATATTATTAACAAAACTTATTGATTTTATACAGTGATGTTTTATATCTAAAACTATTTTTATATACATACATGTTATATAGCTGAATGGTAAAGCAATAAAAAGACATACCGTACGCTTAAGAACAACTTTAACTCCTTAGTCACCAGGTAATGATCATAATAAAGCGCCTTCCGAATCTAAATAAAAAAAAAAAACATGAATTATCGTCGTGAGTGTAAGCCTGTGTTAATAATTCTGGATCTTAGTCTGTTCTAAAATCCTATATCCGATCAGTGAAAATGTAGGATACAATAAAACATTTAAAAAAATGTGTTTGTATTTTCATAATTTTCTTACTGATTCTTTTAAGTGCTCACTAGAGTTTGGAATTACGTGAAATATTGTTTGTTTATTATTTTGCCACCGACCAGCTATGTCAAGGATATGTAATTTCAAACAAAAACTCGCCGATGGGATGGTGGGTTATGGGTCGGAATCCACCAGCGACACAGTATGGAACCGTGCTACACTGGTAATGGTAACACGTGCATGATAACTGACAATCTTGTGACCCCAGTGATAACACACTGGTGAAATTTCAGGGACTTTCTGCTGTTTTCGCCGTGAAATGTAATGGTTGAGAAATAAAATGTGATAATAATTATTTTATTTTATCAGAAAATACAAAAACAAACACTTTCATACATTTTTGCATTACTACAAATAGTGAGGATTTTGATAATTATTCCGACAGTTGTAAACTGTTTCTTGTTTTTATATTATGATTTCTTAAAATTGAATTTAGATTGCTTCAGACTTGATCCGATATGATTACTCTGTAATAATAATTAATAATGTATATGATTGACTTTCCGAACCTTATGCCCATCAGAACGTTAGTCTAAGTTAGTTAGACTAGCATTCTCATGTTCGTTAATGTTGCTCTGTATTCCCTGAGTATTCTGTATATCTACAGTCGACCCGTGATCCAATCCCATTTGTCTGATGGTCCCATTCAAACAAAGATATATTAACACTCCTTAGTGGACGATCAATATATATTAGCAATGATACGGCGCAAGTTTATGTTTCATGCTGGCCATTCTTAATAAGTAAGTTTGAGTTATATTTCCAAAAGACAGCTTTTACTTTCAAGATCGACCTAAGTGTTCATTGTCAGAATAGTCAAGACGAGGTAAAGTCAGAATTCGCGCCCTAGAAAAGAATATTCCAAGACAATTTGGATTCTCAAAGAATAATCCTTCAGCATCTACTTTCAATATTGATATTACCAAGAGATAACAATAAAAAGAACTTCGTCATAGCCTAGTAGTTCAATAATGAATAATAATGTTAAGTAACGAACTGAATTTCCTCCACAACAAAAGCAAAACTCCATCTTTAAAAAAAAAGAGAAAAGGACATATTTACAATAAATAGCCTATAGGAAAACCATCCGAATTATATAGCCTACGTTTCCACGCTTCTGGCCAAAATACACATAAAATATATAGAGTTCTGTGGAGTGTATGGACAACCAGTTTTCGGCATTAGGCCTACTACAACTCAAATCAACTCACGAAAAATTTCATCGTTTAACTTAATTCAATTTGCTTATATTTAACTTGTTCAAACTAAATGTAAGTAAAATATTATGACAAATGCCTATAATAAACAGATATAGAAATGCTAAGATCCAACAGTAATCAATAAACTGTTATACAGTAAACAGTAAATACAAGGTTCGGTTTATTTTCTCCAATTTTAATATCAGCTGTTCGAAACAATAATACGGTTACTTATTTCCGTTTGGCGTTTTCTGATTTGTAAATTTCGTACGTGTACTTTTCATTGGTAAAAGAATTTTTGTTTTCAAATAGAATATCACTTCAATATATTTCTTCCTTAGTCGAGTTCGCCATGACAAACGCATTGACGAGTGTATTACAGTATATCGCGGTCGTAGGCGTCTTCTGGTATGTCGCCCACAGAATAAACGCCGCCGCTCTACAAAACTTGAACTCGAGGGTTGTGGTAAGATCAGCGTTGGAGTATGTCAATACAGGAGGTCAGTTTTTTCAGTTATTAAGATTGTTATCATTTCCGTACAATGCATTCTTACAATATAACACTGTACGGTACGCAATATTCCGGTTGAAGGGGTAGGTTGTTGTTGTTAAATTAATTAAAATAGGTAGGCTATGAATTGTAAAACTATATAGAAACAAAATTGTGTTTACGGGTAATCCCGATGTTTGCAAAACTCGACAAATATGTATTAGATCTCCGATTGTAGGATATGCTGACTTTGGTAGAAACAGTAATCGTTCTATAAAGTATAATAGTTAACCAGGTAGATAGTAATCTAACCAATAACCTGTTTTAAATGTAAATAAACGAGATATTACGCGTACAAACGTAGGTTTATCCAACGACGATTGGAAAATAAGTGTCTTCCTCCAGACCAAAAAAACGTAGCAATAGATTCGAACATTTTCAAAATTGAGGAATAGGCTAATTTGGAAAATTCAAATATTAAACCAAACCTTCTCATGCTACGTAAATGTTAATTTGCTTTGTTTTGTTTTGCTCTTTGAAATGATTATGTTTAAAACGAATGAAATCTTTCTTTCTCGATTCGGTATATATTTTATTTTGGTAATATTTATTGGTATATTCAATACGGTACATAACCTAGAATATACCATATAATTTTAACCCTTGAGGGTCAAAGATGACTTAGTAGTCTATAAACAAGTCTCTCAGGACAAACAACGCTCCATCTCATGCACAGATTTGTTCATGAACTAGAGAAAAGGGGCGAAGTATTTTTTATTCCTCGTGATATATTTTAGTTTAAAATGAAGATATATCAGCTATCTATATTCTCGCTAAAATAGATAATTTTTTGTAAAATAATAAGTACGTTGAATATTGATTACCACACTGCAGTGGTAATTCAGATATTAGCATCAACTAGTACTTGTAGATATTATCATCTGCACTCAGAACCAGCTTTTGTAATAACAGAACCCTGGGCCCTTATGTGCATATTTATGGCCTGCAGAATACATATTGTTATTATTGTTTAAGTTAAAAATAACCTCTAGTATTGAACCAAACAAAGTAAATTTCAAATATATGACAATGACCAGAACTTAAACACAAGCCACACGTTTTTTATGTTTATTAGTATACAGAGAACTGTCGGTCAGGTTTTCACCCATGACCTGTTCTCCAGTTGTTTTATCGCCTGTTGGTCAGTTATTTCCCTCATTCCTATTCCTCAGTTAAACTACTTGATTTGCTCCACTTAGGGAGCCAGCACACAGAAAAACATTAATGAAATTATTTTAATGTTATAATACTTAAACAGCTTTATGTTCATATGTTTATTAAAACCATATATTATTTAAGTTTTCACAAAGTAAAACTACATGATGATTTGAATTTTGTGCAATTTAGGCTACTTAATAGCTTTCTTTTATATAAAATGTAATAAATCGAAAACGTTCTGTGTTTTACCCCTCTAAACATACTGAAACACCTAATCTTGTAAATAATAACATAACAAGTACTTTAATTAATTTTTAAAAAGTGTTCAGTAACATCTGTATTATTTTTGCTGCTATATGTCAGGTTTTTACACCAACTTTAACTTTCTCGTTGTAATAAATAATTTTTGTTACACAAAATATTACATATAAGAATATAGTTAAGTAATCATAAAAGGGTACTTTGGGATTATACCGACCACACCAGTATGAAGAACACAAAAATAGAAATTTATAGAAACAAACATGATAGAACGAAAAAACAACTCTTCAATTACAAAATTACAAACTTACAAGCATTTCCAGGTATTGTGATCGGTATTGTTGTCGCTGTTATCTTATCTTTCTCGAGAATCCTGATTACGGCAGGCCGCGCGGCATCACGTGATTTGCACGGTACATCATTGCCTTTCCATTACAATTCAATTTATATTTCTGATTAGCCCCTCTAGAATTTGATATTTTACTGATAGGTACTATCTCGAGGGATGTTTTTCTTTCGTCGACATCAGCGCGGGGCAGCACCGAAGGTGCTGCCGAAGCCCGCGCTGATGGCCGGAGGCACTCGCATTTTGGGTGGCGGAATGTGATCAAGAATAAAAACAAGTTTTGAGTGTTTTTTTAATAAAAAGTTTAGTTTGGTAAATGTTTGTTTTTGTTGAATTTTTGTGTTTGGAGAAATGTAGAGGTAAAACACGGAAGTACAACAAAGCGATGCACCAGCTGAACGGGCGGCGAGACTCTGCAATCACGTTATCTACTAGACGCTCGACTTTGACCTCTGTCTGAGGATGGGGAGGTGTTTGCGATAAGACAATTCCTGTTTTATATTGACGAAATATTGTTCTACGCTAATCTAGTAATCAGTAGAAACGAAATGTGAAATAACGATTCATGTCTGGGTGTGGTCGGTATAATCCCAAAGTACCCATAAAAGTTCAGTTATTACGTTTGAAAAAATACGTCTCTATTCTTTAAATCTAGTCGTCAATGGGAAAAAATAAAATGTATGATTTTTGATACTATGTGGGTAGCAAATTAAATCTTTTACTACAAAACAAAATATTTTGTTTTTGGATGTACTTAACTAACACCCATTGAATTCGTGAGTGATTCGCTCTTTCCTTCCGGCTTTTCACTCATAACTTGCTATTAGTGTTTTTTTCGGTGGATACGGTCTGCGAAAAGATAATGGAGGATGAGGGGAACTGGGATTGTTTGTCACAGTTCGTCCGGGGCATCCTCCTGGAAAAGAAACCCGATCTGGACCGCGAAGTGGTCCAGATCCCTTGACCGAGCGGCTGGATAAGGATCGAGCCCCAAGGGCTTAAGCCAAATTTAGGCCTAGCCTGAAGTAATGTGATAAACAATCCCACGTTAGAATCCTAAAGAGTAGAGGAGGTTTTTAGTGGGTAAAAACCCGTTTTTAGGGGATTCCCACACTACAGGCTGGCCACCTGCGTGCGTAATTGCATTTTTCCTGCCTCTCCCTAAAGTATAAGTACGACCACAATGCGTAATTATTACATGTACAACTACAACTACAACGCACTAATGTAGCCTTACCATTGTGTGAGAAGGACTCTAGTGAGCCAAAATATACTTTACTAAAACTCAACCTTGCCTTTGTGGAATCGGTAAATAAATCTCACCTTAGAAAGAAAACAATCGCCAATCGTGCTAGTTTTGTAGAGGTCCAGACAGATATGTATCGAGAGCAGTTTAAGTCCGTATATTTATAAAACGCCCATGGAGCCTTCACGGAGCTTTGGCTTTTTGGATGTGATCAGTCTGAAATATATATTCATTGAACTAAAATAATTTCCTTACAGAATATCTATTTTTATTTTTATTGGAACTTTAAAAGTGTAAATCTAGCCTAATTTTATATGTAGAAATTTATTATCACTAACACGGCATGATTACATTGGAAAAACACATTTTTATTTCTTGAATTATTGAGTGCTCTACAAATATACAGTACTGTATAGTAAGTACTATGCAAATATTTATAAATTACTGTAATATGGTGAATGTATAATTCCATTATTATTAATTTTTATTTTCTATACGTTCACCATAGAATACGGTATAGGAAACTGCATACGCAATTAAATGTATTTCCTTCGCCATTATATATTACAATCAAAATTAATTTTAACAACAATGTGGGTGAACATGCATAGGTTTTGTTATAAGAAAGTATTTCTATTTCTCTTCTAGATCTACAGTAACACGTTTTTTGTTTAAGTCATGTTAAAATATATTAATGGCTGTCAATATAGAAACATTATTCTAACCACTATTGGAACATTTCAGGTTTTGGATATACACTAAGAGCTCTCAAAACGAGAGGTGGTGGCGACAACGAGTAAGCTGGAATACTATATGACAGTTTTGAATTCTTGTAGTATTGTCTGCTGTTTAAAATACATAGTTTAAATGTAGTAAACAAGCCTTCGCCTTTTATTTTGTTAGAACATTTTAAAAATATTCAAGCGTTCTATTGTAATGTTACGGACCAATATTAACGTTGATGATATTACCTTCTGGTTCAGCCTCAACTTTATATATATATATATATATATATATATATATATATATATATATATATATATATATATAAATCTCTTAATTATTTTACCAAATTGGAGAGGGTTTGTTTAATTACATCATATAATTAATTGTATCATATATATATATATATATATATATATATATATATATATATATATATATATGTGTGTGTGTGTGTGTGTGTGTGTGTGTGTGTGTGTATGCTACAATTAATTATATGATGTAATTAAACAAACCCTCTCCAATTTGGTAAAATAATTAAGAGATTTATCCTAATAAATCAACCCTAGCAAACAAGTGAAAGCTGAAAGTTTTTTTTAATAAAATAGCTACATTGCTACTACCTGACTTCACAATTAATTGAAGACTCAGTGTAACCAAAATATACTATACATAAGATGTTAAATAATCTAACAAACTTAATTTTATGGTTCAAATCAGCAGTCTTATACTGCAGAGTCTTAAAGGATCTTAATATAATCAAGTCATTATAGGTTGCGAGAGAAGTGCACCTGCAAATTTTTCTAAAGGCACAAACTACTATTGTAAGGGTTATATTTTGAGGTAATTTATTTGTTGAGTCATATCCTAAACAGTGTCCGTAGAACGTTCGACATAGTTACAATCAAACCCTAAGCTGTACTTAGAGCTTTCAAATTCAGTCGACAATTAATTGCTCTCCACATTCACGCTGTGTTACCCATACTATAATCGAGAAGGAGAATTGTAACAATTTATAATATTAACACTAACAGCTTTAATTAACACTAACAGTTTTAACTAATACTAACCCGTGATATCCCACACAATTTCGTAGGATCTGTACGTGTATGAGCACTACTGGTTCGAGTGAATTTTATTTCCGAAGTCAATTTTATTTCCCTTGTTTCCACGATCAAGAAAATATGCCACAAAGTGTATATTTGTGAAGATTTTAATTTACCCCGGTCTTAATATATCGTGTTCCATAGTTGATTATGCCTTGTTTCCCGATTAATAAAATATATAAATACACAGGTTTGAGAAGTCTACTTCTGTCAAAATACTATTAAGATGGGGTTTATAGTAGTCTTCAAATTTGTAGCAAAAGTTAGAGAGTAACTTTGTCTTTTATATCTATTACTTGATATTACTTGCTCAAACATACAGTTGAAAGTATATATATATACTAAAACTTTTCATTTTCTTATCAGTAGCCCAGAGTGATTTTCAAAATAAGAATAGGCCTATATTCATACTAGGTACCCTAAAAATGAATATGTAAAATTTCAGTACAATTGGTTCAATAGTTTACTCGTGAAAGAAACCAAAGTCACTTTTGCACTTATATTATTAAGACTGAATGATTCTCACCATTCACGCTAGGTAGGATACTTAAACCTTGTAGCTAATTATCACATACATTGGCTGGATAAAATATGCCTGATTATATCGAAATAGTAATTATGTGTAAGCAATTTAATAAGCAGTTTAACGGAAGCTCTCTTTACTGACCTATATTAACCTTAAATATAATTTTAAGATTTTTATCAATAAAGGTATCATGAAATGTGAACAACCACCAATAATTAGAGGAAACATCTTAAAATAATTGAATAATTCTTATAGAGATTATGGGAAGGTCTTCATACACAAATTTGTCCAAAGCTGATTGGACTCTGAGCTGACTTTTTATCTCACAACCTAAAAAAATAATCCACAATTGAATCGTCTAACAACTTCAAAAACTGGAGGCTTCTTGATTTATAGACGAATTACGCGGTATTCTAAAAGCCATTCAGGTTTTTAAAACATGTAATAAAACATTTTATATGTAGTGTATTACCCTAATTCAGAATGTATCTAAGAACAATGTAGAATAGTTTGAATGTGAATACAATGTAGACTCCAGATATTAGAGGAACAAATCAATTTGGTGCTCCAGAGGGTTCCAGCACATAATATGTATTTCACACAATAAGAAAATGCACAGACAAGCTAAAGAATCTACAAATCTAGTCTAGAAAAACCCATAAATACAAACTGAACGAGAGAAAAGTGTTATGATTGTATTAAGTCAAAAATATAAACCACAATTAAGTTATAACTAAAAATCAATGGCAACCTTATCCCCAACCATCACTTTGGTTTCCGCCAGAAGCACTCTACCATTGAGCAGATTCATCGTGTGGTCAATGTAGTGAAGGAAGATCTGGAAGCAAAAAGATACTGCTCGGCTGTTTTTCTTGATATCAGTCAGGCTTTTGATAACGTTTGGCATGAGGGTCTCCTCTATAAATTAAAACTACTAGTTCCTCATTCTTTCTTTAATGTCATCAAGTCCTATTTGTCAAACAGGTTTTTTCGAGTCAAATTTCAAGACGAATACTCCGACCTCCACAAAATTGAGGCGGGCGTTCCACAAGGCAGTGTATTGGGTCCCATCTTCTACACCCTCTTCACATCTGACATACCTGTACGAGCCGATGTCACCATGGCCACCTTTGCTGATGATACCGCTATACTAACTTCTCATGAAGTCCCAGGAATTGCATCCCAACGACTACAATCTGAGCTGGATGACTTGTCGGAGTGCCTTGTGAGATGGAGGGTGAAGGTTAATGAAACCAAGTCCACTCATGTAACTTTCACAACAAGGCCTGCTAACTGCCCACCTGTCTCTCTTAATAATGTCCTCCTCCCCCAATCTGAAGAAGTGAAATATCTGGGTATGCATCTAGACCGAAAACTAACTTGGCGTTCTCATATCTGGCACAAAAGATTATTTTTAAACTCATAATTCAAAAAAATATCCTGGCTTTTGAACAAGAGGTCGAAATTATCATTAAGAAATAAGTTGTTAGTATACAAGGTGCTTTTGAAACCTGTTTGGACTTATGGTATACAGCTTTGGGGTACAGCTAGTAACTCCAACATCGAAATTCTCCAACGTTTTCAGTCTAAAGTCCTTCGGAACATCCTGGAAGCTCCGTGGTATATAACTAATCAATTAATACATCAAGACACCAAAATTCCCACAGTAAAAGAGGAAATAACTCGCTACAGCAAGAAGTACCAAGACAAGCTGTATTCTCATCCGAACTATCTTGCGATGAACCTGTTGGATAATAGTGCGTCAGTTACACGTCTGAAGAGACACTCAATCCTGGACTTACCTCTTAGGTTCTAATTTCAAACTTTCTTGTTTATTTGTGTTAGCTCTATCCAGGGCCGCATTTACAAATTCGGCGCCCCTAGGCCTACAGACAAATAGCGCCCCCCCAGAGGACTCTGATTACACTGACGTAGAAATCCAGTAATTTTCTTAATTACGTAATTTTGATGAAAGATAATTACAATAGTATAAATATATATATATATATATATATATATATATATATATATATATATATATATATATATATATATAGGAGTGTTTTGAATAAATAAAAGCAATGAACCAGTTGCAACATAATATTCTAGCTATTGTTATAATAACAGTGGTCATTTGTATGGTGTAAAAACAAGTTAAAACATATGAGTTTTTAAAGTCTTTTATTTTATTTCAATCAAAAAATGAAAAAAAACGTAAAATACAGCTAGAAATAATAACATTAGTACACATAAGATAATTTGAAACATATTGTATTTGATGAAAAAAATTAATTTTGCAGCTTCGATATAAATATCACTCAAGATAAGAAAGTTTGGTGTTTTGGGCAAACATCCAATTGCCGAGCGCCAACACCACCCGCCGCCGCAACTTTTTTCTTTTCTGTTCTTTAAAATTTATGCGCCCCCTAAAATTTTGCGCCCTAGGCCTGGGCCTAGTGGGCCTATAGGGAAATGCGGCACTGGCTCTATCGCTGGATAGAGTCTAACTCGTGTTAATTTATTATGTTATCTAATTTACTTATTGTTCTAAGAATGTCTGAACAGATTGTAAATAAAATTGTCAAAAAAAAATCAATAACAAGC
Source organism: Homalodisca vitripennis (assembly GCF_021130785.1). Lineage (NCBI taxonomy): Eukaryota > Metazoa > Arthropoda > Insecta > Hemiptera > Cicadellidae > Homalodisca > Homalodisca vitripennis. Next base: position 59,948,110 of record NC_060207.1, read on the forward strand.
CAAACGTTATTGCAATATATAACCAGAACTTTAACCATTTTACTGGTTCAATGGTATAACTATTTATATATTTACTTTTGTTTCGATAACTTCTAGGCCTTCTATAACAAGGCATTACGAACGATTAAATATTACTTTAAAAGTAAAATGAGTAATTTTTTAAGAAGAGCAGGTTGTTAGGTGCCATTTCTACTACAGAAAATATTTTTATAGCCTTTGGACATATTGCTGGACACAATTAATTGACTTTCGTAGAAAAACCCAGTGAATTGTATACTGTAATTTAAATAATAGAGTATATAATAACACCTTATTTATTATAATACCTCTAAAGGAATGGAATAGAATTCATACAGCAATCAAGTCAACCGAATCAGTTCTATGAGTAATAATTAAATGTGTTCATATTCTACCATATTTTTAAAGGGGTATATACTAAAATACGGCTAATCTTGCTTATAAAAAATTACAAAAAAGTTCAATAGTCTCGAAATTCAAGCAGGCTGTAATCCTTTGAGTTTTTTTGAGCCCGAATCATTACTGTAATTATTCAAGAATAATTGTTTTAAGATTACAAAAAACGATTTCCATATAATTTAATACCAGCTCATTAGAAGTCGTAGTAGTGTTTTACAATTTTACATCTTAAAATAAAGGTTATAACACAAAACCTAATGCAATAGATACATAAATTCCGTCTTGGGCTCTTCCGTGACTCCATTTCGGGACAAGCCAGATTGATGAATCATAGATTTTTTACTGGGCTTCTTTTATAAGGTAGAACAGGCTACAACACATTTCGTGTAGGCTTCGCTGAGGTTGTATCCAAAATTTCAATTCTCTAGCAATTTGTGTTATTATGTAACGTTTTAAAATATCTTATGATCACACTTAGTTTGTTTACAAAATTATTTATTCTATATTTTCTAGCTGTCATCAACCTCATACATAAGATCATTCGAACTCAATGTTGTCTATTTAGAAAAGAGGCTTCATGCAAAATTGTAAGTCTACAGGTTTGTTTGTTTTCGGGATAACGTACGGATAGACGGATAGACAGATACACCGAAATTACATTTTTTTCAGGACCTTGACTCCACTAAAGTTATCCACTAAATTTTTTTTTAAATTCAAATTTGAATTCAAAATAATAATAATAGGAAAATATTATAAATATTTAATATTAAAAGGCAAATTTAACAGAGTATTAATATATAACAATCACGCCTTTCCATAATATGACTTCAATAATTTCTGTAAGAAAACTGTATGATGTTACTAGATAGTAGGGAACAATCAAGTTTCATGGTTAGAACTTTATACCTTTTATTAGCCAAATCAGAAAAAAAACATAACATAACCTCCAAATCTCCATATTGGGAGTGGACGCCAAATACTGGTAGATGCTGTGAGTTGTTGGTACTAATAAAATATTCGTTTCTAATGTTCTGCAAATATTTTTATATTGAGTGTGAAATAGGTTATCAAAACGTTTAGTTTGTCTACAAAAGCAACTATATATTAACACAAAATAGTATTGCCTAGTCCAGAGAGAGTGTTAAAATAATCCAAGTTATCTAACATATTTGTTTACTTTATGAAGATTGTGGAATAAGAGTTTTAACTAATTCGTTCTTCTATAAAGCCACGAAATATGTCAGATGATGAAGTGGAAGCTTTTGATATTACAGATGAAGATCTTAATAGAGCTTTTAATCCGGGAGCAAGAATCTTTAGGGGACATTCAAAAAATCAACAGATTTATGGTAAGTAATGCAAACTGTGGTATAAAAACATGAAATCAAGGTTGTAGTTCCATAAGAGGCCAGCAAAACAATCAACTGAAAATATGATAATAGTCTGCGATATCAAATGAAACAAATTGAACCTAATATTGTTAGGTTACCATAATTTTGTAGCTAACACTAATTTATCCAGTAAAGAACAATGAATAATCCTCTTGCCACAAACCCTACACTCCAATTACTACCTGCGTACTGCGGTACAGATACAATACTAGATAAAACAGCATGTTCCACTACTAAAATCATCTACCGTGATCTATTTTAGTTACAGTCTTAAGACGGTGAAAAAAATAAAATGTTCATTTGTGAAAATATAAATACCCAATTAAAAAAATCTGTTGAATTTGTACAACTAGATTTAATACTAAGAACAGCAAATTGTAGTGTGTCAAGATAAGTTGAAGTGGAGAATTAAAGGAACCTGTGCGTCGAACACCTTACACTTGTGTAGTACACTTGTGTTGTGTAGTTTCTTTTTCTGGAAAAGATCCATTCATGTTCTTTTAACACTTTAGCTGCCAAATCATATATTTGACCTTTCTCTTAATTGCCATGTAGGTCAGATTTAGCAGGCACCATATGTCATGGTAAGGCTTTCTGTCGGCGATATCTGACTGGTAACGTACAAATGCAGTTTTATTTTAAGTTGGGAGACTTTAATAAGTGGCCTACATTGGTTATTTGGTTGTGTTTATCGAACAGTTTGATGTATTATCCAACTTCGGTATGTAAAAATTGTACACAAGAGTTATAATAACTTACCATAACAATAAGAATCTTGTACATTACAATTTTAAATTTTACAATATTTATAACTTGCCCAGCTTGATATCAACGAGTAACCGCTTTTGTGAAATGGAGGAAAGAATTTTCCCCATAGGTTACCGGGAACCAAACCCACATGTTGAAGCTACTTAAACAAATCTTGTCACTTGTGAGAAATATCTCACATATTTTCCTCGTATTAATCGCCATTTTCAGTCTCAAAGTATTAGTCACTTTTTGTTGTTTATTGTTCACATTAAAATTACTATACCTAGTAAGTTGAAATCATATGCTAAGTTAAATCAATTGTAATATTGAGTTATTTCTTCAAATAAAAATATTGAAACGTTCAATAAAAACAACTGAATAATAAGTGTAGGCCTCTTATTAATACATCACGTGCCGTTAACACTACTGTGGCAGTCGCTGGTGACCACACTGCACGTGATGTGTTAGTCTACTTTTTTAAGTTATGTTTGTTTGACATGAATTGCGATCTACGGTCACTCTGATGAATTATTAGTGGCCATGTTTAAGTTCTCCCTATTCTGAACAATTTGGATCATGATGCTGTTCATTTAGCAAGAAGAATTTAGAGCAAAACTCGAAGGCTGTGTATCTTTGTCCTGCACAGAGTAAAATAAGAGCAACACTTTTACTTTAACAAAATATTTGTACAATAATTAGAAAATTTGTCTTTTTATTCATTATTGTAATGAATAAATTAAGCGTAATAATTTATTATAGCCTGATAATTTTGAAATGGACATATTTAGAAAAACAGACTTACACATTATGGTATCTGCCTTTTTACTTGAATTTTTATATGAAAAAGAATTACAAACTGTAGGAGTAGCTAGGTACACTTGTATGTTTTAGGCTATCAGAAGCGATAGCCTTTTATTATTTACACTTAAATCATTTTATGTTTGTACTTGAACTTTAATAACTTCAATATTGGGAATGTTATGTAGTTAGTCTTTTGTCAACACAACATTCAATACATTAAAGTTAACTTCAATAATTAATTCATTAAATTAAATTTTTAAAATATTTTGGCAGGAATGTGGGCTGATGACAGTGGAGATGAGGGGCCCAGTCAGCGATCAGGGTTTGGTAGCAGCAAAGGACGGAAACCCAAAAATTACACAGCTCCTGTCAGTTTTGTCGCAGGAGGTGTACAGCAGGCAGGCAAAAATAAACCAAAGGATAAAACTGAAAAAGGAAAAGAAAAAGATGATGACAATGAAGATGATGTTAATACAATCCCAACTAGTGATTCCAGGTTTGATTATTATTACTTTCATATCTCAAACTGACCTCAGATTGAGATCAGCAAAATAATAAATAATAATGTAATGTTTACCGTACTTTAAATAAATAAGTTAAAATTGTGATTCCATTTTTATTGTAGTATAGTTTGAAAGCTAGTTAAGTATTGCCATGTTTGTTATAAGCATAGAGTTTTGAGTCAACATGTAAAGCCAGAATGAGATTACCGCGTACGTGGATGTTTTTTATCATGTGATTCACCTGAACCAGTATAGGGAAATACGCCGAATTTCAGTTCGCTGCACTTACCCATCGCTTGGTGTTAATTCCTCCTCTCCACTTGTTAACGAGTCTGCCGGCACAGACATTTCTGTCCATACAATATGTACCATAAGGACATAGGTCCTGATAGCCAATCTTTTCTGCTGCCGACTTTCGGTCGTTATACTTTAGCCGTACTATGCTGGTGGGAGATGATGTAAAGTCTGTCTACCTCGTGATGCCATTCCATCAACAGGTCATAGCTACGTGAAACAGGACTTTAAACTCTTGTGCAATCTATTATCATACAGTATATGTAGATTTTCAATTTAAAAATGTACTAATCTCTCATTTATACATTCCTTATTTTATTTTTATTTTAATGCGAAAAACAAAAGATTTAATAATGCAAGGGAGCAGTATCTAACTACATGTATCAATTACACAGCTAGTCTATAAGTTACAGATTACATTCAGATGTGTGTAACAATCATACAAAAGATTGTCAAATGTTGCAGCCAACCTCAAATGTAAATACTAATGGCCTAACACGTAAACTAACGTTCATCAACAAAAGCCCAGTTGGAGCCACACCGGTCCGGCCCCTTCTCTTTGTAGGCTGTAAATAACTCCTCATAGACTTATCACCACCTCATTATGCACAACATAATCCCTCTTAATTTTTTACTCAACAAATCAAAGCAAAGCTCAATATCTTGTTGCAGGCTTGAGCTTACTGGTCAGTAGTGTTGTTTTAACAAACATAAAGTAAAAAATAATTATGAAATAGGTCCATGCTAATTACTTCAAATTTGATTGTTAACCTATAGAAATAATTCCTTTGTTGTTGTTTAGATGATTACTAGTAAGAGTTCTAGTATGATACAAATCATAAATGTTAAGGATTTTATACTCATTGCCCAAGAAACCATACCTTTGGGTGCTTGCTGCCCCATACTGTGTCATAGCGGAAGCCAAAAATGAATTCTTGATTTGTTTAGACACATCCATTTATTCCTGTATGAACTGTCAACATCGTTAATAAGATAAAGAAAAGCTTTAAATAATTTCACTATTCCATCCGAGAGTCATGTCAGCGTTTCAAATCTGCCCACCTCCTGCCCAACACCATGGTTTTTCCTTTTTTACTGGTAACATTGTTTATAAAAATAATTCAACCGTGAAATTATTATTTTCTAACCTTGAAAACCACGAGGGTTGTGTATTTGGACAATCTTTTTTCAAATCCCCCTGGTAAACAAAATAAAAACTGTATCAGTTGATTGAGTCATAGGCTTCAATGACACACAGCCATATCCCATAGTTGGTCATGCATCAATTTAGAACTCATCTTGTCTATGTGGAAATGAAGTTTCTTACATAATCTTAGGGCTACAGGTTAAGTATTTTTTTAAATATCTTTCCTCATGATACGTTCATATTTTTATTTATTAAGTTGGGTTTCATAGCACTGAATAATAAAGTCCATCATTTTTAACCATAAAACCAATGTACTAATGTTCATTAACACTCAGCCAAATTCCAAGGAGTGATATGCATATCATCAAACTCAATGTTGCTTATATAGAAATGAAGCTTTATGCAAAATTTCAAGCCTATTGGTTTGTTAGTTTTTGAGATATGAGGGCAGACAGACAGAAATAAAATTATTCCAGCTCGTCAAGTGATAGGCTTTTTAATGCTCAGCCAATAAATAATATATTTGAAATTATTTTATTTTCCGCTTTTTCTAAAACACTTGGGTGGATACATTTATGGGTAGTACAAATTAAGTTTTTCATTGATCACTTGAAGTTCAACTTATCCACATTCCTCTGTTTTTTTTCTTCTTCTTTTTTTTTGTAAGGTTAGAAAAGGTTTTGCTAAATTTACACCATTTTCAGTGAGGAAGATGAGCCAAGAGCATCTTTTGGCAATCTGTCCATGAGCCAGATTGATGGAGATATAGCGGGGCTGCGGAAAAAGAGACCTCAGTTCAACTCTTCTCTCGCCAATAAAGGTGTAGGAAAATGGGAGCAGCATACAAAAGGAATCGGTGCTAAACTGCTGTTACAGGTAAGAATTTTTGTATTTATTTCAAATCTAGAGCCTACAGAATCTTCATTAAAGATTCAAGTCCAAAAATCAATCAATGGGACTCATCAATAGAGTCTGGGGAGACTCACCAGGTCATTAACTATCGGCTGATCGTCAGTATACAAATTGCTCATTACAAAAACGTTTTTGTCTTATTTTGTGTTTGTAAAATGATAAATAAATATTAATGAATAGTTTAAGTTTTTAAAATAGTATTTTAATATTGCTGTTAGTATTAGATTTACTATCTTCTTGGACGATAGCTGATTGATTGTGAAAATTTGATTTTGTTGTACTTTGTGTATGAATAACTGTAGATAGATAACCTAATTAATAAATTATCCTAGTTCAGCAAACCATATTTTGCTTCCGCTGTATTAATGTATATGCATCGCTGCGAGTCTGCTTCGTATATGCACGGGCGATAGCTCATCTGCTGAGTAGCTGTGGCTAAAATGGGCTTATTGTTCTACTATGTGTATAAAAATCCATAAATAGATATCCTAACTAACAAAATATCCTACTTTTGTAAATATTTTTCCTGCAGTTCTGTATATATGACTTGCATCACCACGAGTATCTTGCATATATTCACAGTCTGCAGCTGATCGGTAGTATGTTGTCATACTTTGTGTGTAACCAAGTTCTGTAGCCCTTCTGGAGTTTTCTGGTGTTGTGTTGTAAATTCCAAACACCCCAATATATTGCTCACAACTCAACGCATATCGTTATTTTAACTTTGATCTACTTGTAACTTTGTCCAAGTAAATATTAGCCTAACTTTTAAACTTACTATTGTATTTTTATCAGTATTTGTAACCATACACTTATATTATTTATCTTTTAAAAAACCATTGGTTTTATCAGTAAAAGAATATGGATTTTATTTTGTATGGAAAAGTCAGGGAATATCTTCAAACCACTTTGCTCGACACTCTGAATAATCTAGTTTGTGGTGGTGTATGACATTCATCGGTTGCCATAATTTGTTATTGGCTTTGAAAGAAATATCATATTCTTGTGTTTCTTTTACTTCTATAAATAGCTCTTCTATTTTAATTTTTGGAGTGTAATACATTTGCTATTTTTTATATGTGCTGATTAAAAAATATTACAGGACAATTAATTTACATTTTAAAATCCATCACTTATAAAAAAGAAAATTGTGACAAACTTTTTAAATGTTATTTTTTGAAAAATCATCATTAAGTAATTTAAAAAAAGGATATGTATTATTGTACCAGATATATTTTTAAGACAGTAACTAAACATTATCTAGCCTTGGGAAAGACTCACAAGGACTAAAATTCTTGGTTTTATCGTCCTGGAATTATAAAGGTATGTACTTGAAAAATGCAGGAATTGTGCAGGAATTTCATGATTGAAGTTGGCTGGACATCCTGATTCACGGTAGAGGTACTAAGTGTGATTTTGTAATGCACAGGCGAATAAAATTCAATCTCTCATAGTTAACATTCCATACTACCTGATAAAACTTAACCACAAAAGGTTAAAATGAATTTTAATAATACAATTTTATACCATTACTAGTAGCTCATAACAGAAATTGCTGCCTTTTATTGTTGTAAAATATAAAGACTATAAATTAAATTAATTGTGTTAATTAAACATTAACATTCTGTTAGAATCACAATACTTCTTCTTGGTAAACAATGATTTTGTGTAATTATTGTTGCCATTATTTATTTTTCCTTGTGTGCTTCGGTTTTCCATTTACATCTGCGTCCATGGAAGATACTGATGGCCTTTTGTTTCTGACAGAAATAATTTCCAAGTGTAATAATTTTTCAAACATAGCTTACACAATTAGTCTTACTTCATTTACTGGTCCAGAAGACAAATTTATATATCTGATTAACATGTCTACAGCTCCAATGACTATTTTCAAATTGTGTGGAGGCATTCCAGATGGTGTTGTTGAGTTTAAATATTCCAGTAGTATATTAAAGAAAGAAATCCGTTTCATCATCAGCTATAATAGAATCTGTAATCAAAGTAAGACTTTTCTACAACTGAATCTTGAGTATTTCGCATTTGTCATTAAACAGACAGATAATTGCCTTTTAGTTATTACAACAATGTGTTCATTTTAAAAATAATTTCTATAAACATGATTGACTATACGAAGTGTGAACAAAAAATAAAGTGAATATTTTTTTATTTCAAAGGTAATAAACTTTCATCAAATTCAATATAATCTCCTTCAAATTACTGTTATTGACTGGCAAGGCACTTATTCCAAAGTTTAATCCATGACTGGGAACATTTCTGGAAGGCTTCTTTCGGAAGGGCTTTTAGCTGCTTTATCGTGGCCCTCTCAATGTCAGGAATCGTGTTAAAACGTGTTTCAAGTACAGTTTTAATTTTTGGAAAGAGCCAGAAGTCGCATGGTGCTAAATCGGGTGAGTATGGCAGATGTGGACAGACAGGAACACTTTTTTCGGCCAAAAACTTGTGAATGAGAATTGAGATGTGACACATAGCATTGTCGTGATGAAGAAGAAAGCCATTCACACCATTTTTTTTGACCTCTTTCTTTGTATGTCGTTTCGCAAACTTTGCAGTACGCCCTTATAAAATTCAGTTTCTTTTGGAAAAAACTGATTTCACTATGTTCTCACTATAAAAATAATGAGCAAGACCTTGAAGTTCGATTTTGACTAACGTGCCTTTTTATGGTGAGGATATGTAATGGTTTTCCACTGGGAACTCTATATTTTGGTCTCTGAGTCATATCCATAGACCCAACTATTATTAATCTCCAGTTACAATTTTTGCCATAAAGTCCGGATCTACTTGAAGGTGATTCTTCAACTCTGTGCAGACTGACGCACAATTTTCCTTCTATTCAAAAGACTAAAAAGAAATTTTGCGCTCACTCGTATTATTTGCAAATTATTGGTTAAAATGCTTTGAATGGAACCATACGAGATTTTAAGATCTTCCAATAGCTCTCGAATAGTCATTCCCCTGCTTGAGCAAACCATTCTTTCTATCTTTTGCACACTGTCATCTGTTTTTTAGGTTAATGGATGTCCTGAATGCTCCTAGTCTTCAACCAATTCATTTCCGCTTTTAAATTGGTCATACCACGTGTATACAGTCTTCAGAGTTACCACATTATCACCATACACATATTTTAACATTTTGTGAGTTTCTTTGGCATTCTTATGCAACTTAAAACAAAACTTAATGTTAATGCGTGGATCGAAATCCATGATGCGCGACAGACACAATAAACACAACATCAATCTAGTGGCTCTGGCAGTCGACTGACCAGCTCCGTGTTGAAATTTGTCCCTACCTGTCCCAACAGATCACGGATACTACGCAAATTACAACATATGGATATAGCGTCAGCAGTTGCCGCTATAAAATTCATTCCCCATATTATTTTTATTACACCTCGTAGAGTTGTTACACATAAACTCTTGTGGAAACTTAATTATCTTTACCTGTCAGTTCTAAGTTTTCCATTATCTAATTGTATTGGCCATTTAGCGAATTCCTTATAATCATCTCTTACTCCATATTTTTTGTAAGATGTACTATCTGAATGGGAGGCCAAATGTTATTTCTTTGAATAATCTAATTATTTGAACCGTTCCTGAATGTGGGATTATGGGTAGTACTTGTCTAAAGTCTCCACAAAAAACTATGATTTTTACCTATTGGTTGTTAAACTTTAGTTAAATCACACTATAAACGATTAAATACAATGAACTGCATCTGCTAAAACCATTGAAGCTTCATCAATTACAATGATTGACGAATTTCTTCATGCTTTATGAATATTTCTATTCAAAATAATCTGTGCATCGTTGTACTGCTCTTTAAAAGATATAACACTATTGCAGTCCACACTAGAGATATGCACTCAATCCCATAAATCTCATACATGTTTCAGATGCAAGAATAAACAAATTTTCCACATCCTCCTGGAGATTCCAAGAAAAAATTTATTTGATCATTCAACATTGTTAAATTGTATATTATTATTATAAACTGTAGGTGTAGTAATCGCCAAGTTTACCTTTATTAGTCTAAACATTTTGTTTCAACTGTTCATTTTTAAAAGTGCCATCTTTTCTGCATCTTCTTCATTTTAAAACCTAAAATTTTCAACCACGTCTTCTTTAATTAAACTTTAACCATTCTCTATTATGATACATATCAAGATTTTTTTGCCTATGGTGCAGTATAGTGGGTACAACTGTTATCGCAAGATAACCAGATCAAGCAACGTTGAGCGTGGCTGCTGCTGATTGGGTGACTGCTGAGCGATTTTGTCTTTGCAAGCAGCCCAGCAGTTGGTGGTGGTTCGGAAGTCACCTTTATGTTATGTATGCCTTATTGGTCCTCAGGTTGTGTTAGAGATGGTTTCTTAGCACTAACTTCGCCTGGTAAAATAAGACATAATTGCTTTACTTTATTTTTAACATTTTCAACTAAACAGAACACTAAAATCAATAAACAAAAAATATAAAATGTTTTTTTAAATTATCATTAACCATATCCCCTCTGCTCTACATTGTTCTTAAGTACTCTTACACAAACCTGCAGTCCATACATTTCAGTTAAACAGTACACTCAAATCAATAAACTATAATACAGGGTGGCGCATATGTCAGTTTCCCCATAAATTGGGATATTTTGTTTCGATAGGTTAACAATGTTAAGTTGGCAGCAGCATGGAATAAGTGTGAGTAAATATCCAGGTGTCGCGATACCCCCTCAGTATATGCGGAAGTTAAATAAGAAATTTGAAAACATAGAAGCGTTTTATATACCCCGAAGTGTGGTCGTCCACGATTAATTTGCAATGAAGAAAACCTGCAGACAGTTGCTCAAGCTTTTGTATCCAGTCCTGGTAAATCGACTCATAAGGCATTTGCTAAACTAGAAATATCAAGAAGAAGAGTGCAAAGAATGTTAAAGCAATTAAAATTAAAGCCATACCGTCCATCTTTACTCCAAGCGCTTCACAAGGATGATTCCGATAGATGATGGGAATTCTGTGAGACAATAATTATCCGCTCAGAGGCTGATCCAAATTTGTTTCAATCAGTTTTGTAGTGTTATGAGGCATGTTTCAAACTAAATGGACGCGTTAATCTGCATAACTGCGTATACTGGTCGGACATAAATCCTCATAACGTAATCCAAGAAAAATGTGCCTGGTGTTATGGTATGTGGAGGTATTTCGAGTACTGCACTGATAGGTTCTTATTTTCTTCAAGGAAATGTTAACTCAGAAAGTTACTTATGGTTGCTGCAAGAAGTAGTAGTTCCCGAGCTCAGAAACAATCCTGTTTCCAATATTCATTCGCTCATATGGCAACAAGACGGTGCCCCAGCACTTTTCAGTATCCAAGTTCTAGATTTTTAAAATAACACATTTAATGAATGGATTGGTCGCTGTGGTACAACTGATCGGCCTCTGCACTCACCAGACTTGACCCCATGTGATTTTTCACTGTGTGTGCTTAAAAACTGCAAAATCTTGACGAACTTAGAAACCTAATTAGAAATGCATTCGAACTTGTTAATAACACAAAAACCTTTATTGCTAAAAATGTGTGATTCTGTTCTCAGTCGTTTTATGAATTGTATACAAAATCAAGGTGGACATTTCGAATAACTGCTATAACATTGTATGGTAATATGTAAGTAATTTCAATTGAATTTGTTTCTTTCCTAAAAGTATTTTATTCAATTACCCTATAACGTCTTTAAATTTCTCTTCTGGGGAAACTGACCTACGCGCCACCCTGTTTTAAAACTAAAACTATTTTATTTTCTTCACAGCTTGAGAAATTTCCTGGGGCGTGATTTACTTATGGGATTAAATCTATAGATTAATAAGGAACACTTAGGGGAAAAAATGTATAAAGTAATAAACAATAAGGTCCTATGGGTGGCCCATCTCTTACTTAAAAAAAATCTTGAAAAATAAACCCAAAGTAAAGTACATGAGTATAATAATTACAGAAAACGCCACAACAGGGAATACTTTGAAAACAGTTAAATTTAATATTGCCCACTGAGTATGAACTCGCTGTTCCAGATGGGTTACCAGCCAGGCAAGGGGTTGGGAAAAGACCTTCAAGGAATTCAGGCTCCCATTGAAGCTAGTTTGAGAAAAGGCAGGGGTGCTATCGGTAAGTGTTTTTAATTCTATTAATATTTTATCACTGATAAATGAATGAATTGGGTATTTGTAAATAAAATTATGAATCTTGATTTTATCCACTTACTCATTTATTTTATAGTAATAAATACAATTTTTTCACCTTATTAGTATTTTTATTTTTACTTTTAAATTAATATTTATTTTATATATTGCTAATATCTAACAATTTTTAGGAGCCTATGGCCCAGAAAAAGGCCAAAAAATTGCAGAGTTGGATACAGACAATAAGAAAAAAGGAAAAGAGCCAGAAAAGAGTGATAAAGTTTCACAGTGGAGGAAAGAGGACGGATCCAGTAAAAGCCAAAAAGTCCGTTACGTTTACAAAAGTATAGAGGATGTTATAGAGGAGAGTAAGCAGCCTGGGAAGAAAAAGAAACGAGAGTTCAAGTGAGTGTCAACAACAATAATGGTTTTTATCAAACTATGTGAACTTTGAAGAATTTATTTGCAATAGAAATTAAAATTGTATACAAACAGAATTTCTATATTGTTGGTATACATTTTTGTTTCAATTAAAAAAATGCATTGCTTTTGCACAATTGTAATGGTTTTAGAGTCATGTGATGTAATTGTGTTATAGTTTAGAATCCCATTTTTATGAAAATAACAATGAGAAATTCAGATCTTTGAAGAATTTGTTCACCCAAAATCACATGTTGACCTTATATAGTGAAGAAGTATTATATGGTGAATGGTTCAGGTGTAATATATACAAACTTGTCTTCTATGTTATCATTGGTTTATATATCATAATGCTTCATAATCATCTTACTTCTGCTGAGACATGACATTTTCATAACATTTAATCACTGTAACCAGTTAAGATCATCTTAATGTTTATCTGTTGGTTTTGGTTAATTTGCAAGTAATTGTTTTCAGTGAATTGAGCAAGGTGAAGGTAATAGACATGACAGGACCAGAACAGAGAGTGTTATCGGGCTATCACGCAATATCAAGCGTCCAGAAACCGTCTGACCAGTGGGAGATACGCAAAGACAAGAAATTCACTAATTTTGAACTGCCGGAACTTCAGCATAATCTTAATCTTCTTGTGGAAATGTGTGAAGAAGTAAGTAGCATTGATAAAAACATGATCATTGTTACTGAAAATAATTTTATTTAAATAAGGTAAATTTGAGCATCAAGAATTTTTATTGATGCTGGTCTGTAATCTTCAGTTTTATATACACTTATCACTCATTCTTTTATAACAGGCCATTATAACAAATGACCGCAACCTACAATATGCAGAGAACCGCTGTGTGGCACTAGAAGCAGAGGTGGATAACCTGACTAAAGTGGAGGTCAAGGAAGCAGAGACTATTGCCATTTTGGACAAGGTGATGGCTGTGGTTCAGAGACTGGTATCTGGATCAGAGGACAACACTCTCACACTACAGGAGGCTTCCCAGGCCTTTCGGGAGCTTCAGGTAATTCATCATGAAATATAAAATTACAATTATACCATACTATAATATAAGCTAAATTAAATCACAAACTTTATTTATTTATTTCAATGATTCATTTGTTTTGTTTATGTTCTTCACTCAAGGATAATTGTTTTTAAATAATGATTTAATACTTTAAAAATGTATTAATTCAATTGCTTTCAACTCCTGTAAGCTGGTACAATTTTTTAATGGTACATCCTTCTCAGGACCTCAGGAGAGCCAGTGGCCACAAGGGGAAAGGCATCAGACTGAGTCTGAGTGAGTGATGACAATGTTTCTGATATAACTCTTATAAATGGTCAGTATGAGCTTAAATCCAAGATACTGTCTGCTTGGTGAATATACATTGTTTACAAAACACATTGAATAACACCATTTTTGGAATTTTGAGCTATCAATTTATATATATATTAAACAATGTGTAAACTAAAATGAAATCAGTAGCATACAAACCATAAAAAACATACAAGTACAACGTATGACAAGAAGAACATTTTACATTGCACAACAGCTGAATTCAGAAATAAACAGGCTTGTTGGTTTTTGTTTTGTGATTGAAAAACTGAGTGTAAAATTTTAAAATATAGGGTTACATTCAGTGTCTACTATATTTATTACATTACCCACTTAAAACTGATATAGCATAAACTATCAAAACTTCCATCAGTCTCATAGTGTTTTACTCACAGGAGAAATATTGCCTGGAGTACTGCATTCAAGAATAACCATTTCTTTACAATGCAGTTCTTTTTATCCCCTCTAGCCGAAGTTATTTGAGAGGAAAATCTAAGAAAAAGATATATAAACACATACTACAACTATTGCATGTATGAAATATGGTCCCTAGCAGATACAGTGGTAAGACCACTTTTCGAGGATATTCTGTCTATAATTATTATAGTATCCCCTTAAAACTGATATAGCGGAAATTATCTAAACTTACGTCAGTCTCATAGTGATTTTACTCACAGGAGAAGTATTATCTGGAGTACTGCATGTACGAGATATGGTCACTGGCAGATACAGTGGTAAGACCACTTTTCGAGGATATTCTGTCTATAATTATTATAGTATCCCCTTAAAACTGATATAGCGGAAATTATCTAAACTTACGTCAGTCTCATAGTGATTTTACTCACAGGAGAAGTATTATCTGGAGTACTGCATGTACGAGATATGGTCACTGGCAGATACAGTGGTAAGACCACTGTTCAAGGATAGTCTGTCTGCATGGTCACCCCTGCAGGATCCTGGACAACCAGTAGCAGTATTCCGGCAGTGGAAGGCTATCCTCGAGCAGGACCAAGCTCACACCCTCACCACCAATCAGGATCCTTACCACAAGCTGCTGTGGGATACGTGGATGCCTTGTGTACGAATTGCAGTCAGGTATGTAATATTTAACAGTTTGCATTGTCGATCAAGTCATGTTGATCATCATGGTGATTTATCGATACTATATATTTTAGACGTATGTATGTATTCTGTATGTGTAGAAATAAATAAATAATATCACTTAGAACAATATATTGATAATTTATAATCAGCATTTTCCAAACGGGGTTATCCACACAAACTTTTAAACAACAAACTGAACACTAAATCACTATCTATTGGAACAAATCAATCTAAATTTGAGAATAATGATCCAAAGTTTTTAACAAAATACCACCCAGGACTGTATAAAATTAACAATATATTTTGAGTAGCATACAGTTTATTGGACAGCTCTGCTTCAACTAAAAACATTTTCAAATACATTCCAAAAATGAGATTTAGGAAACCACTAGTTTTGAAAGATATTTTAGTACATCCAAAATTACCTAAGCACAAAGACCAAGAAAACGTGACAGTTGGGTCACATCCTTGTAATAAACCCAGGTGTTTAGTTTGCAACATGTGCTCTACTTTAAAAACATTTACAAGTAGTTCTACACAAAAATCATAAAGTATATTTTAAGATATCATGTGAATAAAAAAAATATTGTTTACCAAATTCAGTGCAAGTTATGCCCTAAAGATTATATTGGCTCAACGATAAATTCTCTTAGTACAAGGATGACAGGGCACAGGTATGCATATAAACATAAAAAGATAGAGCAACCTGTAGTGGTATATGGCTTAAAACACAATTTAAATTTTGAAGAAACATATTCAGTGAAACTAATTAGAAAAATATCAGAAACTTTAAGTACAAACAGTCTTAGAAACATGGAACAAGCCCATCAGCTCGTCACTAAATCAAAATTTCCAAATGGATTAAATTTAAGGTGACTCAGTCAACAAAGTGAATTTATAAAATCAAATCATATGTTTACCATTCTACATAATTCATTCTTAATTTTCATTTTCTGTGTTGACGTTGTATGTTTATTTTGTTCTTATAGCCCTATTTATAATTTGTAATTTCCTGAAGACGGCTTAAGCCGAAATATAGAAACTGTTTAATTGAAACAATTGAAGATTTCTTATTGAAGATATATATATATATATATATATATATATATATATATATATATATATATACATTACATTGTATAAATGGCAATAGCCTTATTTAATTTCAATAAACATTGAATCACAAAAAGTACTTGCTCCGCCGGGAGTCGAACCCGGATCTCTCACTTGCCGGGTGAATGTGCTACCATTACACCACAGAGCGCTTACTTTTTCCGATTCAATTATTTTGTATTTGGCCGTATCTATCACATATGGGTTTAAATAAGTTACATAATTTATATTGGCCACAACAAAAAATTATTTGCTAACTTAAAACAAATTATTGTTGTTCTTACAAATTAATTTTTCTTTTATATGAATGATACATTTTACTACAGCTTTTCTTAGATATTTACAATTTAGTTTATTTAATTAATTAAAATATGAGGATAATATTATAATGGGAATGATTAACAATTATTGCAGTTGACAAGGAAAATGTCAACTTAATCATTGATTGACTTTTTTTCTTCACTCATCAGTCTTTTGATAATTAAGAAAGACACTAAACAAAAGTGTAAACTAATTCAGTACTCACATGAGTCAAGTTGGCTATCAAGTGTCAGTGAATATGTGACATCAAGTGAGCGTTGCCGAGTGTCACTATAAGCTGGCTATCAGGTGTGAGTAAAGTTGTGACATCAAGTGAGTGTTGCCAATTATTTGTCACTATAAGCAAGTGTTGAGTCAAGCTGGCTATCAGGTGTCAGTAAAGTTCTGACATCAAGTGAACGTTGCCGAGTGTCTGTCACTGTAAGCAAGTGTTGAGTCAAGCTGGCTATCAGGTGTCAGTAAAGTTGTGACATCAAGTGAATGTTGCCGAGTGTCTGTCACTGTAAGCAAGTGTTGGGTCAAGCTGGCTATCAGGTGTCAGTAAAGTTGTGACATCAAGTGAACGTTGCCGAGTGTCTGTCACTGTAAGCAAGTGTTGGGTCAAGCTGGCTATCAGGTGTCAGTAAAGTTGTGACATCAAGTGTACTAATTCAGTACTCACATGAGTCAAGTTGGCTATCAAGTGTCAGTGAATATGTGACATCAAGTGAGCGTTGCCGAGTGTCACTATAAGCTGGCTATCAGGTGTGAGTAAAGTTGTGACATCAAGTAAGTGTTGCCAATTATTTGTCACTATAAGCAAGTGTTGAGTCAAGCTGGCTATCAGGTGTGAGTAAAGTTGTGACATCAAGTGAGTGTTGCCAATTATTTGTCACTATAAGCAAGTGTTGAGTCAAGCTGGCTATCAGGTGTCAGTAAAGTTGTGACATCAAGTGAGTGTTGCCAAGTATTTGTCACTATAAGCAAGTGTTGAGTCAAGCTGGCTATCAGGTGTCAGTAAAGTTGTAACATTAAGTGAACGTTGCCGAGTGTGTCACTGTAAGCAAGTGTTGGGTCAAGCTGGCTATCAGGTGTCAGTAAAGTTGTGACATCAAGTGAACGTTGCCAAGTATTTGTCACTATAAGCAAGTGTTGAGTTAAGCTGGCTATCAGGTGTCTGTCACTACAAGCAATTATTGCTGACTGCAATGTCTTGTTTCTTTTATTATTATGGATTAACTCGTTACTCAGTTCAAACCGTTTTAACACTTGGATGCTTCACACTTTACTTTCATTTGATATACTTATTGCCAGATTCATCATTATACAAATCATTCTCTAAATGTAAGAAGAAACAGCCTGTATAGAGAGATATTGTGACACACAAGCAACACTCTAACGTAAAGCAGATTATAAAAAATCAGTTGTTGCCCAGAAAATTACTCTGCAATTGCAGTACCTCTCAGAAAAATTGCTAGTTTAGATTAGTTTTGATAATTCTTGATGAACCTCAATAAGTTTATAGTAATGAAACTCTGTATAATGCAACCTAACAAACAAAATTGTATTCGCTTCAGCGCTTGGCAATGCAGGAAGTTTGAACCAATGATAGACTTCCTGGAGACATGGATACCTCTGATCCCAGGTTGGATTCTAGACAATATCCTGCAACAGCTGATTCTGCCCAGGCTCCATCATGAGGTGGAGGAGTGGAACCCCCTCACAGACACCATCCCCATACATACCTGGACACACCCCTGGCTACCTTTGCTCGGTATTGTGCAAATCTTAACACAATCTTAGTTTTGTCTCATAATTACTATAAGTTAAACCTGAGATAATTTTTATCTCTTTATTTTTGTTTACCAATTTAAGATATATTATTGTAAGATATCTCAATATAAAGGTGCTCCCTGCTCATTTGTGCATATTCAGCTTTTCATCATATGGAATGTGTATTTTATACATTTTGTAATTGAAATATGTTTTAGTTAATAAAATATGAATATTTTGTTTAACAAATATACATTTTAAATCAGATATCCAGTACAACTATACTGCAAATAAAATAAAGGAGGAAATTATTGAAGGTTAGATTTCTTGAATTATTCTTGTTATCTTCAGAAGTGGTTATGTCAATATCACACTTCTTCATGTGTATGTCTAAGGACAGTGGCCAGCCATAGTTCATATGTTTGTGTTCGTTTTAAATATTGGTATTGGAACCCTAATAGAATTGCATACAGAATTAATTCCTCAATTATCATATTATAGGTAAATTGAAGAATTGTAGTGACAGCTATTGTATTATTAAGCATTTTGATAGAACAATCAATGTCGAGATGGTTTTGAACTTTTTAGGTTGTGGAAAAGTTTTTCAATTTCATGTATTTCGTATCCAAAAAAGATGAGTCTAAAAATGAAAATTATATGGATTTCTTGAGAAAATAATAATAATAATAATAATAATAATAATAATAATAATAATAATAATAATAATAATAATAATAATAATAATAATAATAATAATAATAATAATAATAATAATAATAATAATAATAATAATAATAATAATAATAATAATAATAATAATAATAATAATAATAATAATAATAATAATAATAATAATAATAATAATAATAATAATAATAATAATAATAATAATAATAATAATAATAATAATAATAATAATAATAATAATAATAATAATAATAATAATAATAATAATAATAATATTATTATTAATAATAATAATAATAATAATAATAATAATAATAATAATAATAATAATAATAATAATAATAATAATAATAATAATAATAATAATAATAATAATAATAATAATAATAATAATAATAATAATAATAATAATAATAATAATAATAATAATAATAATAATAATAATAATAATAATAATAATAATAATAATAATAATAATAATAATAATAATAATAATAATAATAATAATAATAATAATAATAATAATAATAATAATAATAATAATAATAATAATAATAATAATAATAATAATAATAATAATAATAATAATAATAATAATAATAATAATAATAATAATAATAATAATAATAATAATAATAATAATAATAATAATAATAATAATAATAATAATAATAATAATTTTATTTGTCATGAAAATGTATTACATCATTGACAAAGTCATAGTATATTGCTTATTGTTAACCAAGTCAATACAATAGTCAATAAAGTCTTACAAGTAAATTAAATAAAATAAATAAAAAATCACAAAAATGACAGTACAAATTGTCAGTAACAGTAACAAACACATTAAAAAATCAATACTTTTGGTGTTGAAGAATTCATCTAGACTGTAAAAACGGATTCTCCAACAACCAGGAATATAACTTATTCTTAAAGATATCAAAGGGATATGAGCAATATTTTTTCTCCAGAAAGTTATAAATTTTCAAAGATACTACAACATGACTGGTGAGGGTTTTGCTTAATCGAAAATGTCCAATTTCAGCATTGTTTCGATTACGCGTGTTGTGGTCATGAATTTTATGTTTAAAATTTAACAAATTTGGATTTTTATGGATGTAAACCACCGAGTCATATATATACAAATTTAGAACCGTCTGAAAACGAAAATTTATGAAATGGGGTTTGCAATGCTCTCTGGTATCACACTTTTTTAGAGCCCTAATTGCCTTTTTTTTGTAATACTAGTATTTCGGAAATTCTGGTGCAATTACCATATAGGACTAATCCATATCTAAAAACAGATTGGAAAAAGGCAAAGTATGCGGCTCTTATAAAATTTAGTGGTACAATATCATTCAGTCTACTCAGAAGATAAATGACTCGTGAGAGTCTTTTATTTAGATAATCAATATGTGTAATAAATATTCATACTTTCAGTAATTTTAAAGATAACCGAATAAAATGTTGAAATTTGTGTATTTAGTAATTTAAAAATATGTTAAATTTTATGAAGTAACTAAAAATAATTGGATCAGTCACAAAAGTATTTTTACAATTATTACCTTATTCTGCATAGTCATTCCTAATTTGAAAATAATTTCTAGTTTTCTAATGATTGTTCTAAAACTATAAGCAATGTCACAGGCAGGTCCACGGTTTCTACTTATTTTAAATATGAATAAGATTGTGTTGCTAGAACTATAATTAGGAAAGATGTACTCATATTTAAAAGATTAAAAAAAATGTTTAGTAACTAACCAAAAATAAATGTACAATATTGAAGACTGTTCAAATTGGTGAGTAAGCTATAATAATGAAGAGAAGTTTGAATTGGGTTCAGTAATTGTTGTGACTGTTCAGCTCAAGATCAAATTTACTCGTAGTGAGCATTCCACAATTCCATTTTTGTGCTGAATGGAAACACTAAACAATACAGTTATGCCAATTACAAAGACACAATGTTTTGAATTTTTTTAAACATACAATGTATATATTATGAGCTAGTGTTGTTTTTTCTGTGTAGGTAAGTACCTGAGTACAACAATATTCCCAGTTATCAGGCACAAGCTGAGTGCAGCACTGGTGTCATGGCATCCGTCAGACTGCTCAGCTCGGCTTATGCTCAGGCCCTGGGTCGGTGTGTTCAGCAAGGGTGAGCTGGACGCTTTCCTCATCAACAACATAGTGCCCAAGCTGCACCTCACACTGCAGGAGTTTGTGGTGAATCCACATCAGCAACACCTTGGTAGGTAGTTGCTCATATGGAAATAGCAATGGGTTTTTGTAAATAATATTTGTTACTCAGTGGACAGCGTTTTTTCTTGAATTTCCATGATTGGTTATGAAAATCTGCAAAAAACTCCTCTTGAGCATATATATTTTAGTCAAATGAGACACTTCAATATTTTAACAATATTGTGAATGTGAAAAATATTGTCATTAAAACTATCACAGGTTTGCGTGGTTACGATGGAAAATTTTGTAAACTGTTTCTCATCAAGTAAGATGAACAAAGTTCCATGTAAATCCATTCTGTAATTTTGGATATATTTCGTGATGAATCAGTCAGTGCTATATTGGCTTTTATATACCAGGTGTTTTAAATTTTATGCACACTGAAGGGACCTTGGAAACTGTAAGAGATGCGGCAAAGATTAAATTGACAAAGTTGTGGGTAATAATAAGATGAAGAAATCTATATGGTTAAGTTGCATTGTTCACTGCTACGATGTAAATACTGTTTTGGTCAAAGTTTTTAATTGTTACTTCTCTCTTATTACTACCTATAATGTAACATTTTTACATAGAATTTGCATGAACTTCCTTCTAGTTTTTAAGTATTCTAATGAACTTTTCCAGGACCAGTAAGTAAGCAGGAGGACTAGGCTTACATTATTTTTTTGTTTAATGCCACAACCCATTTTTTACAAGATTAGTCTAAAAATTACTTACTGACATTTTTGTGACTGATTACTGATTACAATATCATGTTAGTTTAAAATTGTATCATATTTTGTATTCTTATAAAAATAACTAAAAAACCAGATAAAAATAATTAAACAACCTGCTTATATCTTTACTCAACTTAGTTTTCTGTAACTGAAAAACAAAACAAAAACCTACACTCCGGAAGATGGATTAACACGCATAGACCAGTTTCTAAGATCCCTTCAGTGTGCATACAATTTTGAACACCAGGTATAGAGATGTACAGTCAAAGTCTATTCATCTACTCTTGCTGATCATTTTTAGTAAGTTACAGTATTTAGAAATTTAATTAGTATCCTTCAATTTTTTTGATAATATCATTTAACAGTTCATAGATAACCTAGTAAGCAAATAAGCTGCTTGTAGATAAAAGAAAGATTAGCATCAAACATATAATTTTATAAGTGAGAAACAAATGAAAAAATGAAATTAAATGCAGGAATTTAGGGTACAAGATCTGATTATTTTGTAAATCAAGCTCTCTTCTCCTCAAGACCTTTAACCCATTGAGGCATCAATTAACCTAGCCTGTCTAGGACTGAATGTTTTAATTGATTTTGGCAAAGTACATGCGTGTACTAAAATATTAATAGGATGAGTTTGGATACAGATAAATTAGTAGATTTTCAGGACATTTTAGTCTATTTGGTTGCTCTATAATAGTGTTTGTTGCTTTCATAAATAATTTTTTTTTATAAAAACAAAAAATCAAAAGCAACTCAGTATTTTAATACTTTTTTGCTTATTTGTTTCAATATTTTCTTTATTCAAAACAGCACAGTGTTTTTTTTACATGGAAAACCAGTTTTTATTGGATTACTTAATGATAAAGCATAAAACAATCCAAATTAACTTACATTTTTTCACTTTTTTATAATTTTGTGACAAGCTCCTTAATTAGTTGCCTGGAAGATGAGATAAAACTGTTTGTTACATTCAGTTGTTATTATTACAATGATAATTAAAATAAACTATTTGCATCATATACAATGACCATTCATTTACTTTTTATAATTCACTTTTGTGTCAGCCTTCGGGTATCTTTGATATCTCAATATCACTGTCCAAGTATCTGTCTTATGAAGTACGCAAATTGTCTTTCCACTAGTGGAATAACTAAAAACTCATTAAACAACTATAAACAGTTAAACACTAAACATTGAGAACGCGATACATAAAATGTAATTAGAACATTGAAAGTGACGAAAATTAATTACATGGCAAAATGTAAACAATAACAATACAAGCTATTAGTTGTGGTTCCAGTGTGGAAACATGATGAATCGAAATGGAATAATTGCTTATCACGATGCTTGAGGGCACAAATCTGTGATCTAGTGGAAAAATAAACAAATACGTGATCGTTAGCGTCTAGATAGAGCACAATGAGTGCACAAGATTATTCAGTCCCGCTCAACTGCAACGAGTGACGCTCGGGCAAGTTCCCCAACAGGTTATAATAACATCCAAGTTTGACCAATTGTAAATTTTAGATTTTACTTGAACTGTTCAATAAAATAATACTATAATGTTAACGCTAGTGAGCTTCCATTTTATATACATTGGTGTTTTACGCCTTTGTCAACAATGTTGTCTACATTATTATCACTAACAATTTGGATTGTGTCGGCAGATAATTGGAACTGGGTGATGGAATGGGCAGAGCTGCTGCCATCACATGCAATGGCCTCTCTCCTTGACAAGAGCTTCTTCCCCAAGTGGCTTCAGGTGCTGACTCTCTGGCTCAATCTCAATCCCAACTACGACCAGGTCACCAACTGGTACTCAGGGTGGAAGGGAATGGTTCCAGATTCTCTCATGGCTGAGCCACTCGTCAAAGGTATGCAATACTGGCTTGATTTATTTGGGTCTAAAACCCTGATGAATTGTTGCAAATATTAGTGTAGGGATTTAAATTTTGCATCAGTTCCATTTAGTTATGGAAGAAACTACAGAATTTTATAGATTCTTTACTATGGGCCCGGATACAAATTAAGACTACAAACATTTTTATCAAATGTATCATATTTAGAATCAATTGTCATATTGAGATGAGTTTTCAACTCAACTTTTTGTAGAATTCTGTTATCTTTGAACTAAACTATTTTTGGAGGCTGTCCCTTAATTTGTAATTATCTTCAATCTTCTGTAATTATTTACTAGGAAACAGATGCATGTTACCTAAACTACTCTGATTGTTAGTACAAAATTACAGAAGATTGAAGATAATTATAAATTAAGGGACAGTCTTCAAAAAATAGTTTTGCTCCGGATCTAACTAGGTAGTAAATCAGGACTGAGCAGAATATGATCTGGAGGATAATACAACTTTCATTTGTAACTGTTTGCAGCCTTTGTGGTCAACATGAGGTCTTGTGTTATATTGCAGAAAATATGATTCCACATTTGTCTGTCCTTCCTGAAACAACCAGAACTATTGCTTGCTGTTTAAAGTTTGTTTTTGGTCAAACTTGTCACATTATTCAACAATTGTTGAGAAGTTAAAAAATGAACTAAAATGGAAATCTAATAAAATCAACACAATAGAAAGTTGTAGTAAATTAATGTGCAGTCACATTATGGTCTTAGATGTTCATCTAGAATGTACTAATAAAACAAGAGTAGCCCTCTTCCTGATATGGCGCTTTCTTCTTTCTGCCATTATGATCACCATTTACAGTCATTGGTCAGTTTTCACTGGTTGGTTGCGAGCCATACAATATTTGTGACCTGTCTTCTTTAGTTTATTTAATACAAATTAGTGTTAGTTTAGTTTTATTAATTAAGAGATAGTATGTATACAGTTGTCTCTTGACATATTTGTTGTGATTTGTCACTTCTGAATGTCATAACATATTGTATATGATTTGTTCCCTTTAATGTAGTTTGTAGTGTAAGGTATTAGGTAGGTTTGTTATTTATCTACCTGAGAAAGAGATCAGATTGATATCTAAACCTAATGTTATTGTTTTTGTTTCACTTAGTGATACTTGGTAAATGTCTGAAACTGTACTACTGCATTCAAGCATCATTTCCCTACAACACTGTCAGCCATAAAGTGTTTTAGTTTTCTGTGCAAAGTAAACTGTGAAAGTTTAAAACTGTCATATTTCCTCACACAGAATATAGATTACATGTGATTCACTATCTGTAGGATTTTGGATGACAGCATCTATTTACATCAGTTTCTGCATTTAAAAAATAATTCATTAGCCTTCTCACGCAATCCCAGATATATATTGAGCTGGGCAACACAGTTATGCAAAATGTCATTCCCCACTGCTCTACATACCAGACAGTATCAAAACATGCTTCATTAACAGTCCACATAAACACGTCAAATAATGAAAATGTCAGGTTGTTCATAAATGGATATTCCTACTGACAACCAAAATTCTGTTATAGACCATCATATTATTGTTTTTTATGCTACGCGCACATGTGTGTGTGTGTGTGTGTGTTGGTAGACATAAGACTGGAACCAAAATTGAAAAATATGGAGATTTGCCGTTGGTACATGTGTTTGTGTGTTGTTAACTTTTTACATAAAGTACAATTCTTAACAAAACGTAATACAATTTTATATTATTATTAAATTCAATTTGTCCAGCTCAATTTTTTATCAAATGTTCCTTATTACAGTTACACACTGTGCATCGGCACATCTGACAATTAAACGTTATAGTTGTAGCAGAATCACACTAATTTAATGTTCCTGTTGTCCAGAACACTTCAGGGCTGCCTTGGAGATGATGAATAGATCTGTGGGTGGTACACCAGTACCTCAGCCTCCCCAGCCAGACACTTCTCAGGCTCAGGCCAGATATCAGGTGAGCATTGGTTCTGACACAAGCCATACATTTTTTAATTGATCAGATGAGCCAAGTAAAGTAGATAAGGTGTTCTAAACTCACTTATCCAGGTCTTACATTATACACTGTACAGCAATCGCATTGAGGTTTTACAGGTTTCCAATCAGTTAGAAAAACAATAAAAGCACTTAAATTGTACATGGAGATTAAAATACAAATTGTGTATAGATAATCATGAATTTGTTAGAGTAGTATTATAATGTTTTGTTTTTCTTTTTGTCTAATGCTTTTTTCAGTCTATGGTGTAGATTTCAGGTTGAAACAATTTTTGGAGATAAACTTAGTAATTATTTTAAGCAATAAAATGAAACGCACTCAAGAAATATTTTTCGTTTTGTATTTAGAGAAAAGGGTTTAGATTATAATATTTGTTTTAAGAAAATATAATTAAAAATTAATACATTTTTCAAAAACTAATGTGAATATACAATGGACATTAGCACAAAACTTGTTACACTTCTTGGGAGTAGATTTAAATTCTGACTAACGTTATACTATTTCTTTTACATATTATGTAACAGAGAAAAAAAATTTACTAGGAAAGTACTAATAAAACCTTAAATGTGATTACAGGGTATTGCTGAGAGTGTGAGGACGGCCCAACAGATTCCTCAAGGGTTTAAGGAGCTGGTGCAGAAGAGATGCGAGGAACGTGGAATTGTGTGGCTACCAATCCCCAATCGCTACAGAGAGGCCAAGCAGATCTACCGCTGCGGCACTCTACAGGTCTATATTGACCGCAATGTACTGTTTGTCTGCAATTCTGGCCAGTGGGAACCCACCTCCCTCACCGCTCTTTTGGATATGGCCGTATAAATATTGTATACCAAGTCTATTTATTATGCTGATCTTCTTTATTTATTTAACTCCACTGTATATTTGTGTAAATATTTGTAAATAAAAGTATTTTTTACAGATAAATGTAGATCTAAAAATGCCCCTACCCCTTTCCTCAACATTTAGTGTGTGGAGTAATCTTATGACACTCAGAGGCTAGGTGCTTTGTTCAATATCACTCTGTATAGAACTGCAGTGTTGGTGTTGAGGGACTTCTGGAAATCTTAAATAGTTGTTATACAGTATATTACTTTGTTTGCTTTAGGTTATGAAGAAATCTAAAACTTTTTTGTTTTATTAGAGAAAAAAGGCTATGAGTTTTAATTTAGTTCACAAGTGGGTTTTTAGTGCCAGCAGATAAAAAAAATCAAACAAAGCCACACAAAATGGTTTGATTTGTGAAATAGTGCCAATTAAGAGTTAATAGCCCTCATTATACTTTTTACGTTGTTTATTAGATAAGGTGTATAAATTTTCATTTTTATGGCCATTAGTATAGTTAGCGTGTTAGATGCCACATCTCCGAAAGCCTATTGTAATTTAAATTTCTTTATGTACCTGTTTGGTAGTAATATTCAACATAATTTTTGTTAAATATAGTTTAGTATACATTGTGTATTTTTGTATAAGTAAAAGACAGTTCACCCATTCAAGTAACTGTCTCATTGGCAGTTAGCAATGGATGGATTTAATTCAAAAAGTCAGGGTTTGCTAAATAAGTTCCTAAAAATTTGTTTTTAATCCAATTTTGTAGTGTGATACATGTTATTTTAGACTAGAATATGTTTTAATTTTTGAGGATCTGAATGATATCAGGCAATTTTGTTTTATGTAAACAAAAGAACCATTTTTACTTTTTCAATTTTGAAAACAAACAATTTTTTTGTAATTTTAACTCTCCATTTATTTGTACTACCCATTTTATGTGGGAATAATATTAAATTACATTCTGTAACAATTTTATTGTATTCAATAAAAAAATTAGTCATGTATACATTGGAAACTATAAATTTTTTTTAACTATTATAATTAGGTAAATAACCAAAAAAATATCCATATTGTAACTTGGAATGGTAATTTTATTAGTACCAAATCTAAATCCTTTAGTTGCTGATGAACGAAATATTTTTTATGTCTGTCTGTTTGCACGTTAAGTGTTGAATAATTTGATGTAGAGGGTTGGAATGTGATGTGAAACTCTTCTATGTTGCTATCGGTTCCCTAAGCTAAGGAATCACTCTTGGGACCAGGTGTTGTCCACTCTGGAGCAAGTGTGAAGTCTAACACACTGACCCAATGTCTGGCGTGTATTTAACCTGGTTTGTAGTACTTATTTCATATGGGCCGACAATTTATCTTCACAATCAATTTTTTATTTTTCAGTTAGCATTTTAATTTTTAACCCATAAAGGTATTATTTTGTAAAATACAATATTATTTTAAGACCATTATTTTTCAGTTAATTAACCATAACAAAATCACAAAATTGATTTAAATATGTTATGTTGCAGTTTATTTGTACATTTTACATTTATGAAACTACTGTATTTTAGTTGTAAAATAGATAACAGAAACTTCCATGTCTATTTTTACTGTTCCAACTGCAGTCAAAGTTGTGAAAAATGAATTAAAAAGTTACTTTTTAAATACAAGATTTTTTTTCAAAATTATACACAATATCTTATGTCAATAAATAATATTTTTATTTGACCATGCCTAATAAGCATAAAGAAAAGTACATTTTAGCAGAAAAACTATACACTATTAATTTAATTACAATAAGTAGAAAAATAAACAGCTAATTCGGTAGTAGATATTAAGGCAAGGAAACAAATTAAAGCCATGGAACTTTTGAATGTATAGCAACAGCATGCAGCTACATGACACCAAAACAAACAATTATTTCAGTAATAAAATTAGAGCCAGGCTTGTAACTTAACACCTACCTTGTCCCGATTTAGCAGATCAAGCTAGTAAATATATTGTGAGTGGATGACTAGATTTTGTTTAATATTTCTTTAAAAAGAAAATGTATACATTATGCAGAAAGCAGGAGCAAATTGGTATTAGATGGCTCTTGTGCAGTAATGGATACAACCTATCTCTTGTCAACCCATTTAGTACATGTTAGTACCAAAATTTCTCTTCACAGAACACTCTTGTTCTCTGCTCAGTTGCATAGTTTAGATCTTTTCCACCTTACTAGGTACCCATTATGTTTAAATATTGCAATGCCCTAAACCTTCAGAACGGCAAGCAGGAGGTCTAGGGTGCGAGTCAATTTTGTTTAAAGTAACAACCCATATTTTTATCAATTAAAAGAAAGTATATTTTTTTCTGATTTCAAAAATACCATACATGTATGTCTTCTTGTGGGTTTCTTAAAATAAGTGATAAAACACCATTTTTGTATGGTTTTTCGAAGAGAATTTTTATTCTATTAGTCAGATGGTTGTTAAACCTGAGTGATAGTGTAAAATCAAAGTCTGTGACATGTGATTTTGCTGGCGGGCATTTTCTGCTGTTTATTTCTGTTTTAAAATGTTTTCATGTAGTATTTAACTATTTTACTTAACTTTTTACTTCGTCTGAATTTTCCAGAGTCAAAAAAGTAATAAATCATTTTAGTTCCAAAATATATGTTTTCAAACTGTTGACATTTAACATTAGTGGTTCTGTTATTTAGTAGTTTCACTTACCAATTCATATATAGAGAAATGTTTCTGCCAGTACTTATTTCACTCCATAACATAGGCCTATAATTAATCTGTTAAAAATTTGGAAGGTTTGTTAAAGTTTTGTTGCTTCCATAGCCTGTAAGGTGTACATGGTGGGGATTTTAAAATAACAAAATAAATATTTTATATATCGCTTTGCATTTAATATAATTACCTTGTTTCCTTTAATATTATTTTATTAACATGTTATTTTCGTTTTGTGCCAAATGTCAACATATAATAATCCCATATATACCAGATATAAATAAGTTATTTTGTAATGGGTTTTCATAAAAGCGTTAAATTACACAACTACAACATGCCAATGAGTGGTGAGATTTTGTTTGATTACTACCGAATGAATATAAATTAAATCAATAAAAACACAATTTATAGGTAAGGTTAAATGTTCTATTACTTTACAGTAATTTAATTAAATATAACTTTTGAAAGAATGTGATTAAAGAATCAATTACATTCTTTCAAAAGTTATATTTTACAAAAATAACTACCTACAATTTCCAATAATTGAAACAGTTTAATTAAATAAAAATGTTCATATAGACAATTAAATAGTACTTGAAACTAAATGGAATAGTGTTGCTTTTGCTTCCAAACAAACTTATCCTGTGGTATAATGAATTTAAATCATTTCCATAAACCAGATGTTTTACAATTTTGGGAGGTTAGGTACTACATTGTATTTGTAATATGTTTGATTAGTTAAAACATATACCTTGGGCATTAAAACTGTACTGGAAGCGCAATACATGTTTGGGCAATTTTTTTAAACAAAGGTTAGAAAATATTGTTCTATATTTCAGAAGCAGAAAAAATGTCATTGCAGATGACAGGGTTTTTTTCTTTGACAATTGTATGAAGAAAAGTGGTATTAAATTATTAATAATAATTTAATATGATTATCTTATCTATTTTTTAAATTGTTAATTGATAAAAATCCATAATTAATTGTTTTAATTGCCAGGTGTGTTTATAATTTATTTAAAATCTAATCAAGTGAAACAATAATAATTAATTTTCATATTTTGTAATACAGTCCATAGTTTGTTCAAGTTTATTTTGTAAACATTTGTTTGCAGTATAACATTGATTTCCTGTACTTGTCATGACTATGCCAATACACTGAATCCTACACAGAAAACAACAGTTTTGTTAGTGCATAATGTCTAACTTGCTGAAGTCTTATCTATGTTACCTTCCAATTATCACGTCACACCACCTCAAGTTATACAACAACCTACTAAGTACAAACGTAAACACAGAGATAAGACTTCACTGTTGAGTTCAGTTTTGTTACCCACTGCAATTCCAGTTCTACTCACATTAGGTACTGTGTTAATTATTTCATTTTTATTTCTAGGTTTTTTTCTGTTTGTTTTTATTGATCATTGTGTTGTGTGATCGTTGTGCAAGTCATTATGTCATTGTTGTTTTTAAAATGTACATTGAACAAAATAAATCATAAATATAAATTAAGTACAGTAAAATATGATAAAAGTATTAGATTAAAGGTAAAAACAAGATTAAGTGGTTTTATTAACTTGTCATAAAGGAGTCCCATAGAAATTAGTTGTGAAAATATTGCAACAAATAATTTTTATATCTTTATTATAAACTATAGGTTTATTGCCAGGTTAGTACTTATCTTTTGAAACCATCTCTAATTGTAAGAACTTGCACAATGTTTTTAAGATTGAAATGGTTCCCTAATGTTTATAACACAAAGTCTAATACTAGAGGAATGAAGTTTCCTTAATAAAATTATTTACGAAACTTAACAAATAACTAGAATTTTTTTTATATTCTATGCATTTTAAAAATTGGGTTTTATTAGCAAAACTTCAATATATAAAAAATAAAAACATAAAAAAAGTTAACATATAAAAATGTATTTTGATCACGTTGATTCATGATACCGTAAGTAAAACTGTGTTGATTTATTGATACCATAAATAAAATTTATATTTTTAGTGATAGCACGCTTTCTGAAGAAACCCATTACCTATTAAAAGATTCGCTCTTTTTAAAACCTATTATGTTGAGTCCAAGAACATCATCATCTCATTCTGGACATTTAGTTTAATTTAGAAAAAAATCACAGTACTCAAGGAATAAAAATTTACTGTTCTCTGGGTAGTCAGAATTATAAGAATTGGGATACAACCACAGAACCTTTAAAAGGGTCACCAAGATCTAAAGAGGATTGAAATACTTAGTAAAAATAATTATGTGAAATGAAACACAGAGTAGAAGAGGATCTAGAAGCAAAATAGACAAGATTTTCTTCATGGTTAAGAGTAGGTAATATGGAGGTTAGGAGGCATTTTATGAACTTGGAATATTGAATTTGAATATCAAATAATGAATTTGGAAGTAGCCTAATCGTTGAAGTGTTTTATATGTGATATTGAACCGATATGTTGAAACTTATTTGCAGTATTCAAATTGAAAGTGTTTAAAAAGCAACCTGGTTATTTTGTTTAAAATAGTACATTTTATGTACATGGTTATTGATGATTTAAAGCTGAAACAGAGAGTGAGTCATTCCAATACATTGTTGTTTCCAAAGATGTGTGATTTGTTAGTGAAGTATGGACCATTATACTTTAAATTGGCAGGTTTAGCCAGATGTGCACTTACCAAGCTTCTGTTGAAATGTGAAGAAGAGTTGTTTATTAGTGTGGTTTCACTTTTCAAGTGTGTGGACAAAATGTCTGTATGCTAAGTAAACTGAACTCTGTTACATGTAATGTACTTTTGTTGTTCTGATATCAGCTTCTTGAAGGAGGTTTCTAGATATTATCATTCATGATTCTCTGGTTGTTAGGGGTTTATCCTATGACAGTTCCTATGGTATGACCTGAAGTGTCGCACATGATGATAACACAAACTTCAGAAATTTCATGTGCCTACAACATTGCTTCACTAACAGTTTACTTGAATGCTTGAGATGCTTTCTTGGGCTACTTGATTCATATGATTGATTTAATTAATACCCTATACGTGAATTCTTCTGCAGATCATGTCGTGAACTCACTGTATTCATGCATTGCGGGGCAGGAAGAGTTCACTATAGCTATGAATCTTATAAGGGTTTTAATATTAAATGACTTAGAGTATGATTCCACAGCTTGACTTTGTCAACCGAAGGTATTATTTTCTCCATTTTAAAAC
Organism: Homalodisca vitripennis; assembly: GCF_021130785.1. Taxonomy (NCBI): domain Eukaryota; kingdom Metazoa; phylum Arthropoda; class Insecta; order Hemiptera; family Cicadellidae; genus Homalodisca; species Homalodisca vitripennis. The sequence goes on from NC_060207.1 coordinate 59,980,858, forward strand.
ACTGAATCTAAGAAACCTTACTTTTTTAGTACGCCTGTATTAGAATTCCCATTCCAATTGTAACAACAGGTGTATAAAATGCAGACAAAGTGCTTTAAGCTCTGGTTATCTGTCTCATAAAAGTAAAGAGAATGCAAATATTTCTTGCAAAACAATAGTGAAATGTTGGAAGTCTAAGCTGCATTCAGAGCCGTAGTCACACTGGTTTTCTCAGATATATTAGCCGGGAACCGGCCTTTCTGCCTGGGTTCTTATGGGATCACTCAATCTAGTAACATCGGTTTAATTTTGGCAATCAACTATTTTAGTCTCAAAAATAAGTAAGACGCTAGCTTTACGTGCGACGCGACGTTACCGGTTTTTGCAACTGAAGACACACAAGTCCGGTCATGAGACAACAACAATATGAATGAAAACTCCTTTCGCTGCAGTATCGCGTCTCGTTATTACCGTCATCTATGGAAAGCACTGTGAACACTATTTTTGTTGCCGATAGGAAAGACATCGTTACATTACCGACAGATTTTTCGTCGCTCAGCTAGAACGGAGCCTTAAACATCTAATTAGTGAACTTCAGAACTTACGAAATGAAGGATAATATACTTACTTACTTGATACTTGGTAGCTCCGTCGATGACCGGTAAAACCGGATTGACTGCGTCATTTCACAAAAACTATATAAAAATTAAAATCAAAATACTATATACAAATTAAAATCACAAAACTAAAAAGAAATCACAATGGCGGTGGATGCAGAAAAAACCCACCGTCCAATTCTTTTAGAGTATAGATTGGCCTCTCAACCAAACAGCCCCTCAGATGTTTCCTAAACTTCCCAAGCTCAAGATTTCGCACGTACTCCGGCAGGGTGTTAAAAAGGTTAAGAGCTGAAGTAGGGAAGCTCCTCTGCTTCACAGCGAGCCTACATCGAGGCACATCCAGCTGGCAGGCACCACGAGTACGGTGATCATGCACCTGGTTCCTTCTGTCAAATGAATCAATGTTGTCCCGTATGTAAAGGAGGGGGTCAAGGACATACTGGCCATGCACTGTGAGAATTCCCAGATGCTTAAAGATGGGCTTACAGTGATCCAGGTGGCCAGCACTGGCTATCACCCTAACAGCCTTTTTTTGTAGTAGCAGGATGTTGCCGCTAGCGGAAGAATGTCCCCAAAGGAGGAGTCCGTACATTATAAGACTGTGGAAAAGGGAGTGGTATGCCATTAATAAAAACTCCTCAGTCACATTGTATCTCAGTTTGCGGAGCAGGCAGATCACTCTAGATAGTCTTGAGCATACCTTGGAGACGTGCGCATTCTAATTTAGTCTAGAATCCAGCCAGAACCCCAGCAGCTTTACAGCCCTCCCGTCTGCCCAACAGCTCTGCGCTTCAGGCTGCAAAGAAGGGTTTGGGTTTTATCTTCATGTAATTTTAACTTATTGTCTGTAAACCAAGTCTTGGCAGTATGTAGCAATTCATCAGCCTCCCTAAGTACCACCTCAGGGTCACTAGCTCTTGAGATCAGGGTAGTGTCATCAGCAAATAGAAATGGGGCATAATGTCGAACGCCTTGCTAAGGTCACAGAGGGAGAGGGATGTAGTTTCGTTGGCCTCAAAAGCGTCTAAAATTCTTTCCACAAGAGAGAGTAGGGCAGTTGTTGTGGAGCGGCCTCTACGAAAACCATGCTAGGCATCTAGAAGAAGGTTATTTGCTTCCAAGAAGAAGCAGTCCAAGAAGGAGGTGAGCTGAGCTGATATTTAATTACAGTCTCAATTACCTTAGACATCGCTGGAAGAATAGAGATCGGTCAATAGTTGCACATCTGAGCCGCACAGCCTTTCTTGTAGATTGGCACTGTTCTAGCCACCTTCAGTTTATCCGGGAACATTTCGTGCTCCAGACAACCGTTTATTACCTGTGAAAGTGGCCTAGCAATAATGTCAATGACTCCCTTTAGAATTGAGCAGGATACGCCATAAACATCTTGGGTCCTAGAATTCTTAAATCTTGAGACAATTTTAACGATCTGACAAGGGCTTACCACATTCCAGTCGACAAGTCTTGGGCGGTCTGGATGATGATGCACTGTGGCGGCCACTGAGTTGGAAGGAACCACTGGAAGATTTGAAATTATTTCCTCCACTGAGTAAACAAAAAAGTTATTAAATTCATCTGGCCCATATTCAGGTAAATCCACAGGTTTCTTGGTACGATGTATATTGATTATGTCCCAAGCGGCTTTACAAATGTTAGGGGATGACTTTATCAACTTGACATTGTGCTTCTTTTTAGCCTCACTCACCCATTATCTATACAGCCCATTAACTCTTATGTAAGTTCTATAATACTTGTCAGCCTCGTTAGGTACCTTGGCAGATTTATAGTGGTCATATAGAAGTACTACATAGGACTTCAGCCTACGGAGCTCATCATCATACCAAGACCTGTGTCTAAAACATTTGTATTCCCCACTTTGGACATTTTTGGCCTATTTGTGTTTGAGAGAGGATAAACCAAATCAAACTTATAAACAAAGGTTTCTATTAGAGAACCAAAAGCAGCCACTGGTGTGTTACCTGCAATCACTTTGTCCCAATCCACACATTCCAGCTTCCTACGAAAAAGTGGCAGAAGTTCATCCCTAACTACTCTTTTCCTGAAACTGTACTTGACATGCCAAGAAGGTGAAGGTTGTGTACTTACCAGGCAATTTTCAATTTTCATTGCAACAGCTGCATGATCTGCGACCATGGGATTGACCACTCCAACAGTATAATTCCACGAATCCAGATCCGTTACAATGGTGTCCAGACAAGCGGATCCTCTCGTAGGCAGTCTGTTTGTTACAAATAACCTGAAGCTCCGGAAGGAATTGGTAAAACTTTCTTCTTCCTTAGAAGAACACTCGAGGTGAATGTTGAAGTCTCCACAAAACATGAACCTTGAGTTCGGTCTAGGCCGAATGAGGTAGCCCAGGCAACCCTCAAGCCGATCAAAGAAATCATTCAGGTCGCCATCAGGAAGGCGTACACTCAATATATATATACGAGTGTATATTGTATATTGTAAATATATATAGTAAAGTTTAATTGTAGGCGTAAATATTGTTTGGCTCGATCACCTAACAGAACAATCGAAGTAGGTGTAAAAACGCAAAAGGATCAGTAATGGAAACTTTACTGAAGAAATAAAAAAATTATGGTTGCCTGAAAAGTCGGTTTTACGGGCGAAGATTTTACGTGACAACGTCTTTTTCACGGTAGAATATTTATTGATATGAATATTATTAAATTGCACAATAGGAACAAGGAATTGAATGAAAATAAGAATTGCACAAATTTTAACTATAGAAATATATTTTGTTTACTAAAACATTGTACATAATTTGAAATTAATTAAAATTTGTTATTGTAAATGGTAAAGTTGAATAAAACATTTACTAAAATTAGAATTTGAAATTCTTGCTAAACACAGTTAAATTTTAACTCCGCGCGTGGTGATTGGTCGGTTTAGTTCGTTTGTTTGGTCGCACTGTTATGACAGGTTAGAGGTTATAATTTGTTATTTTAAATGTTTGACTAGCAATACGCGCTGTTTCTTCTCAATCGACTGAATTACGATTGATTGCAGAGTGATTTAAACTAATAATTTACTTAACACTATCAACATTTGTCAATAGTATGACATAACCTATAAACTCAGTTTCTCAACTTTTGTGTCAATCTAACAATTAATCAATCAATCATAGTTTACGATAATGAAATATCAGTGTACAATTATTTACCTTTATTGTTGTAGTTGTTGTAAATGACGAATCTAAGCACTCCACATTTTCACGAATAAACATAGTTATCTGCTTTATCCCGTGCGGCGGACCCACAGTTATCTGCTTTATCCCGTGCGGCGGACCCACTGGACGGGCATCGTAACGTTACCGGGCGTTACACTTTTTCATGAGTGACTCCGAGCCGCAACCTAATTTAAGACGTTGTCACGTCAAAAAATACAGTCGAGCAAAAACGACGTTTATACAAGATTTAGGTGAGGTAACCGAAGACCTGAATTTGAGGTTTCAATCACTCAAAACAACTCTTTAGAGTTTCTCAGTTATTTCCTTCGCTAATGAATTGCTGCTTGGATTTTCTGTCAGTCGATAAAATTGGCGTGAGGTAAAGATGGGATTTTTTTTTTTTTTTTTTTTTTTTTTTTTTTTTTTTTTTTTTTTTTTTTTTTTTTTTACGTAGGGGGAATGCATTTGCGCACGGAGTGTGGGACTCCCTTGCGGACTACCCACTAAACCCCCTACGGGCCACGGAGAGCCCAGGCCGGAACCCTTTCGGATGACATCTTGCCTGGTCCGTGTGTCTTATGTCTCAACCAGGACAAAACTACTTGTTTCGGAAGCTAGGGGTCAGCCAGGCATCCGTCTTCACGCTTCTGATGAAGGATCGCATGTACGTGAGTGGTGACTGCATTCCAGGCGTCCTCATTCTGCAGCATCATCTCCACAATGGTCTCTGCCGTAACATCACCAACTGTGGTGGCGAGCGTTTGCCTGGCCTCGGTGAAGCGCCCGCAAGCGAAGAAGGTGTGATGAACATCATCATCTTCCTCCGGGCAGTAAGCACACCGAGGCGACCTGACTTTTCCCATCCTGTAGAGGTACTTCCTAAAGTAACCGTGCCCCGTCAGGAACTGACACAGGTAGAAATCTATCTCCCCGTGGCCACGATCTATCCAGGATTGAAGCTCTCGAATGAGACGGAAGGTCCAGCGGCCGTCCAATCCTTCCGTCCACCTCCGCTGCCAAACCTGCAGAGTCTCCGCCCTGGCAGCAGCCAAGGCATCCTTTCTACCCCGCTCGGCAGCCTCCCGGAAGACGGTCTGTCTCTCGATGGCCAGCAGGTCAATAGGAATCACCCCAGCCACGACCGCCACGGCTGAACCGGAAACGGTGCGATAGGCGCAGGCGACCCTAAGTGCCGCTCTTCTCTGTACCGATAACAGCTTTTGACTGTATCGCCTTATCCTCATGACACCCGCCCAAACCTCTGCGCCATACAGAAGGGTTGAGTTTACAGTAGACATGCGTGCTGCTTTTTCTTTTATACTTCCGAGCGTTTCTCGAAGTCTCAAGGATTTGACACCAATACTACCGTGTACTCTTCGTTGTCCCTGTTCTAAATCAACAGATACCGTTCTATTGGTGCAACAATGTAAAAAAGAATGTAACAATAAGCGAGGCTGAGTGTAAAGTTGAAATTACATGGTTGGAACACGTAACGCCGACGCAACTAAGTCTTGATATTACGTACTGACTATCACGCTCATATTCGATGTCAAAATTGAGTGATTAAACTGCTAAATATTGGCCTCCATGGCGCAAAGGTTACTTAGGCTTCCACCATGCACAGAAAAAATAACCATCAGACTTATTTGGATGGTTTTCATATTTCAACGGTTTCATCATTGTTATTAACAAATAACAGTCATGAAGGTAAATAAACAATATATGAGATATTTTATCAACTTAAATAAAAAAGGACAACAGGCTCCGTAGTTAAGAACAGCACAGTAACAATAGGTTGATTATACATAACATAAATGTTGATATAAGACAAATTCAATAACTCAATAACATAGCTGTGTACGAGTACATGCAACGATGTATAAATAATTAATACATTAGCACATAATGTAGATGGAATACTATATGGCATTACTTTCGCTTTGAAACTGATTAGTGACTTTCTAAAGAAGACTTTAAAAACAACTTCAATTTCTGTTCTGAGCAGACTGGACCCTTGACATGAAGTGGTGAAGAGCATAATCGTTAGGATAGTTTCTTCTAGTGAACATTGATCTGGGACGGAAAGCTTTTGGAACCATAAAATCAACATCATTAAGAAAAGCAGAGTAGTCCAGATAGCCACTAACCAGTTTGAATCTATCGTTGATATTGTGACCATAGAACTGAATTGAATTCAAATATATGCAAATCAGTGACTAGTAAAGGACTTCAGCTAAGGTCTAGAAAAAAGGAGAAAGCCTGCTTAGTTAGGGGGAAAATACTAAATTCAGTGCAATGGGAAATAAGTAGGCTCAAGTAATCCGATCTTGAGCTGGTACTGTCTTAACAGTTGATAAATGATTTGAAAGAACTCGATTATATGAGAAGTTTGACACATTTTAACAGTATTGTATATTAGGATATATTTAAATTTAACGATGATACGTTATAAAACAGGATTTACATATATGTCGACGGGATGAAGAGGATGCACATAAGCAAAATAAAAATGTTGTTTGCATTTTAAGAAATTATAGTTTTATTATTTCGATATATTTCAACTGATTAAGAATGTTTCGATTGAACTTATTTTACACAGCACATATGATTAGGAAATGATAGGTAACACAGTTGGTTGTTTTCATTCTGACAGGATGACAAAGTAACATGTGATGAAAGTTTACTAAAGCCTGTTTCTAACAATTCTAACCAATTAGCGCTAATTTGATATTGATGTTTTTTTAGTTGTCAACAAAAGCCGTGTCGCTCGCCGTGCCCGGCCGTGCCGCGCACTGCCGAGTGCCGCTGCCGGTTGTCTCTGTCACTTATGGTTATGATCCGGTTATGTTTTGTTGTTTTGTTGAAGTTGTCATTTGAATGAACGAAGTCAGAGTTTAATGAGTTACAGTTTTTAAAAATTCACTTAGGTGTCAAGAAAGTCTCTCTCTATAAAGAATCTTTAATTTCTAGTACATTCAAAGATAACAATGGGTGAGTTTGAATGTATTCATTATCTTACTGTCAATGTAAATTTCCAAATGTTGAATCGTATTTTAATAATTTGGTGAAGACACGTTCTTAGGACATTTTTTGCTAGACTGAATTTTGTGTTTCATCTGGGACTGATTCATGTTTATAAAAAGTTTTGAAAATGCTAATATTGATATGTTACTATGAAAATTAGGAATCTTAGATGATAAAGATAGCTAAATATAAAGGTTAGGATAGTCTTTGAAATTTGTATCTACCCTAAACTGTTTTAAATAAAATATTGGTGATCCCCCAGGCTCTGGAGGTTAGCTATTCCTCTTGATATAATTTTATTGACATTTTGAGGTGTGTTCCTATGGCCAATAGTAAATATATGGGGTAAAGCACGATAAGCGGACCTGGTTTTTATATCGATTAATACAATCTCGATACTTTATATTCATAACGAATCATAACCAAATATTTATAGCTTAGTTACAATAAAATTATATTTGAAATTAATATAATACACATAGTGATAATACCGTAAATAATAAAGGAGCTATAACGACCAAACAAACAATTAGAACTGGAAATAGGAAAAATTTAAATAATAATGATGTGATATCAACATAACAAATATTGATAACAGAAAATACGAAATATGTTTAACTATTAAATTTGTGTTTTCTCCTGGTTAGTAATGATTAATCGCTTTGAATGATTAAACAGTTGTTGAAAGCATTATCTCTAGAAAACCATACTTCTCTGTACAACTACTCAGGTATATGATTTGCAAGCAGATCGGCTGATATGCCACATTTTAAACTTCATTTCACGGTCCTCCACGAGCTTTCGACTGTGTTATTGTTTAAAAAGACAACATGTTTATTAAATGAATAATTGTTTAAAGTTGATTCAAGTTAGTTATTGTTAAAAAATGACTATTGGTTCATTATATCAATAGTTATCATTAAGTAACATGGAAAATTGTTTGTCAATATCTATATAAAAACCGGGTCCGCTTATCTTTCTCTACTCAATATACAAAATATATTTTACTCTCTGTCTTTTTCCTTCCAGGGGATACTATGAGCCCCCCTTTATAAAAGTTGTCTTATTTTTGACCAAATTTCTTCCAAAACATTTTATTTAATGTGTAAGTTACTTTCTATAAAACGGACAATACATTTTTCATTATTTCAATTTTCTTTAGGGAAGGGGGGGATTCCGAAAATGTCACCAAACAACATGACATGTGATGTGGGTACATATTTGTACCAGTTGTACAACAAAAATCAAAATGTACAAATATGTAGGCACAGAAGAATGCATTAAAAGTCCATCTTGACTACATCCAAAAGACCCCTCTTTGGAGGGGTACCGATACCTCATTTTATAAAAAGTGTTCAATAAAATGTTCAAAAAATGATTATATTATTTTCATATAATTCTATGTAGTAACTACTTCAGCATATGTAACTTAGGTACTTAGGCACATCTAAAAGTGAATCGTATAGGCCTAGCTCTAGACGTCAGGTAGGAAAATAACTTCAAGTGAAATAATTTGAAAATGTTTCAATGAAAGAAAGACAATATTAGGGTCAAGTGTGAATTGCAGAGTTTTTATATTGATATTAACAAATGATATTGCTTGCTTACACTTACACCCATCAATACGTAATCAACCTATATTAGTAAATTAATATGAACAACGACAATATCATTTGTGCAAACACATTTTCAGATTGTAAACATTATGTTTAAGTAACTACATCTAAAAAAAAGTTAATGGTTAACTTAAAAGACTAAACAATATGGCATTGAAAGATAATTAACTGTGTTTTTCTTGGTTTCAAGTTGTTTGTTTTGTTTGGTTTTATCGGAGTCACTTATGTCAATAATATTTAAATTAGTTTGAGCGTATTTTTGTTTCTCTTTATTTTTCAGAATTATGTCTAATATGGTTAGAATCCAAATCTTTCAGTCTAGTATATTAAATTCTTTCTCTGCCTCCAGCTGGTACTGCTGAGATTTTCAAATTACATTTTTGGTTATTATCAATTGTTTTGGTCATTACAGTTGGTGACTTGTGCAATTGTGTAAAAAGTGGATCAGCCTCTCCTTGAAAAAAATCTTAAAACAATTCTTAATGGGAATATTAAAAAGATAGAAGTAATTTTATTGATGTCTTATACAATTATTTATCAAAACTAAGTAGATCTTAGGAAGATAAGCTTAGGTTAAAAGTTTAGTGGTCACCATAATATGTATATCTACAACTCTATTTAAATAGTATTAATGACAGAGAATTCATAGTAGGTTTATTATACATATGCCATAACTCTAGTTGTAAACAATAGCCTACCTAATTAAAGTGTTGGAAATTGCCACACATGGTAAGTTACTGAAGTTTTAATTACTTACTTCAAAAACTATAACTCACATTTTGCACAGAATAAAATGTAATCCAAGTCTCACTATAGTCTCAAGTTCTGTTCACTATAATATTTTCAATGCCTCCTTATCTTGTTTCGTAGTCCATCAAGCAATTTGTTGGAATTTCCTCCAACTGAACAAATCTTGTCTAAGTTTTTAAGTAATAATTTGGTTTAAAAACTCACTGCCAGTCTAGAGTAAAGGTTGTAGACCTTGGTTTGAACACTTACAATCTTTTGGTGATAAAAACATTATCATCCAGGATCAAATCCAGAGATATATTATATAAATTCTGTACAAACCTACATAGATATTATATATGGATGACCTCCAATCAAGCAACATGATCTTAATACTGAAATCTGTGGAAAAAACAGGGTTTTAGAAATAAAAGCACAAATACTTTAGTTTTGAGATGTATAATGTGATAAGTAACAAGAATAAACCTGTGAACACCTTTAAAGTTTTTATTTTTACAATGCACATTTCAGATTCAAAGAATCCATGGTACTTTATTCTTCGATTCCAAAATGTACATTGTACAAATAAAAAACTACAAGCTTTTATTAATCAGTCAACTTTTGTTTTAAACATGCTGACCAATGGATGAAAATGGTCTCAGGAGACTTGAAAACTTAGTGTGACATACAACAATATTTAGAATAGAAGGAGCTTGAGTAGCGAATGGAAAAGATAGCCAAGAAAAATTTAAACTCAGATTCTTTATCACCATAATTTACATAGCGGTACATTCTTTTAATCTAGCACAGCTTGAAGAACAGGTGACATTATCAAGGTGTAACATAGAACCTAATATTGGTGTAGTTATGAAACATTGTCAAAGTAAAGTATATTAAATTTGTTTAATGTTATTAAATTAGAAAACATCGCCATAAAAATTTATAAATTAATGTGTGTATTAGTCATAGTTTTATTAAATTATTGTATCAAATAGGCATTCTTCAATTGAGTAACGTTTTTTTATTTTAACGACTCTCAAACTTTGATTTTAAATTCATTATATTTTTGGATTGATTTAAATCTAGCAGGTAACTATTGTATACTTTTCTTTCAAGATAGCCTATTGTGATAAAGTGCAGAAAAATATAGCTAAGAAAAAAAATTAAAGTGCATTTTTTCTTGTTTTGTAATTATAGTTGTAGTGATTTGCAAAGAAGAGCTTGAAATTACGCCTTACAAACAATAAACATCAGCACATAAACTGATAGGCAGGTTAAAAGATTTAGTCTTTACATATTCCTTTGCATGAAGTTCTGTTGGAAAATGTCTTTATCCTTAAATATTTCTTTTGGATTTTGAAAACGTTTTCCAACCTGCTAGATATTCACCAAACTTCAATGCCATATTGCATGATTGTAGGGAACATAGCATAATAAATCATAACCTTTGTGTTTTAGTCAACTTTTCTCAAGATGAGATCTGAAAACAAGCAGAGTTAAGCTTACCTCCCAGAAAATTTGAAAATATTCTGTTTATTTTAGATTTAAGTCTATGTGGATTCTTAAAGATTTGCTGATTTAAAAACTGTAATGCATTTGTTCTCTAATGTGATGTTCAATACAAGATGGTTCTGGCTTTGAACAGTTTGGAAACCAACTAATTGAGTCTTAGTAGAATTCAATTTTAAACCATTTGGTGTGAACCAAATTTGAATTTTGAATTAATAATTTAAAAAAAGAGTATTAATTCAACATGTGGAAGCCAATATTAGAATCGGACTTGGAGATTGCTGTTGTATCATCTGCATATGGTATTAAAGTAGAATCGTATTTACTGGGAGATCATTAACATAGTATTAAAAATAGTACAGGGCCCAGAATTGATCCTTGTGGTAATCCACAATTAAATGATTTCCATTCTGATTAAATAACATAAATTTTAATACAACTATTTGACAGAATCAACACGAAAGATAAGAGTTGAACCAGCCCAACTATAGAAAGAAAAATTGTAACAGAATTTCATGCACTACACAGTTACAGACAACTTTGGAGAAAATAGCAGCTGTGCCCTGTGACCTACCCAAACCGTGGGGGGGGGGGGGTGGGAGTTGGAGAGGAGGAATACCAAAATATGCTGTCTTTCGGTGAATGTGTTAAATGTTAATGGTTCTATTTCCCAGTGTAAATAAATAATTTACGACATTTTTTTGCATACTCCTACAGCATGAGCATGTATATTCAATTTTAAAACTATAAGAATACAGAGCAATGATACTGACAGAAAATACAATTTTATAGGTATGCCTGAACATCAAAATGGAGGTGATGTTGACTGCTCAGTACTGCCACCACCGATAGCAGGACTACCTAAAGAGGAAACTCTTCGTCATAGACTGGAGCTTCTCAGAGATCATTTTTGTACCAAATTTAAATCTGAGCCTACACTTTACCTCCGGATCCCAGGTCGAGTAAATCTCATCGGCGAGCATGTGGATTACTGTGGCTACCCTGTGTGTCCAATGGCCTTACAACAGGACATCCTCATTGCATTTCGCCCAACAGAACTTCACACTTTCCTGACGATAATCAACCAGGACATTGATAACTACATTGAATATTCAACTGATTCCCGCAACTTCAAGTAAGTATAGAAGCTGCATTTAGAATTAAAGGTAAATTATTAGTCCATAATAAGCTCATATATGTACAAATGAATAAAATTACAATTATGTTTATATTCTTCAACTTATTATTGCACTGAAAATGATGGGATTTTATTTTTGATTTGTTTAAATAAGAACTAAAATTGCAAGGTTACTGTGATTAATTTTTCTCAAGTGTCATGCAAATTCATGATCAAATCCTACTTTTGTAATTAATTTCATTTCTCTTGATCATCTTAGCAAATTATTTCGTCTTTCAAAAGAATTAGTTTGGTTTGATGTGAACTGGAATTTTTTTTAAACAGGCTTAAGTTTATTAAATCTTGTGTAAAAGTAGGCTAATGTTAGTTTTAGGGCCTGAGGTTAGTAGTATTTAAAACTTAATGGTTATTTAGTTTATTGTGAGTGATAAATTTGTGCCACTTATGTAATTAAATTGTAATATCATCAAATTAATATCAGTTTATATAGTGGGGTAGTTTAAGAGTGTTTTGCTTGCTACACTGACAAGCTTATGAATACAAATTTGCTAATACTGTACTATTAGTTAATGCTCAAATAATTATTGGAGTCTTTTTATACTGGTATCCTGTGTATAGTTGAATAATTTAGTTTATGTAGTCTTAGTAAATTATAAAATCTGACGGACAGATTGTTGAAATCCAAACAAATAGGTGTTCTTTAATGCTTTTAGATATTTTTAACCTGAATGATATCTTTAGCTTTAGTGTCACTTCGTATTGATGAATACACATCATCTTTGCTTAAACTAAAATAGTTGCTGATGTTCCCTTGCTCATTCTAATGTGTTATGTGGTAATTGATGCTGACAGGTTCAGCCTAGAGTCGACTGGTTGGGCCAGTTATATATTGTGTGGAGTGCGAGCGATCATGGAGCTGTTGTCCAGCAAAGGTCAAACTCCAGTGTCTATGCAGATGGCTGTCACAGGCAACATCCCTCCAGGCTCTGGTCTCTCTAGCTCCAGTGCACTTGTGTGTGCTGGTGTTCTTGCCACTGCTCTGGCAAACAAGGTAAGGTAATCTAATATTTCAGTTTAGCTTAGTTTTGAGTTAATCACTATCCTTGATTTGCTGTATTTGAATTTCACATATAGTGCGGCTGATAACTTCCAAGGATCTTCTTTGAAGTTTCTATCCCTCAGACGTCCTGCACATATCAGTCTTCTCTATGAACGCCTATGAGAGTATTGCTATGTATAAGAATATTTGCTCTGCTATTGGTTGTGTTATTGTTTGGTAGAAACTGTTCTTGGTTGATGCACAGGCTTCTTGTATCACCTAGGTAGGGATTTCTTAAATAATCATTTTGTTAGAATGAAAGACTGGGTGTTGCATGTTTTTCCTCCAGTTCGGACTTTGTGAATTTCTAGGACATTGTTATATGCATGTGGGAAGAATTCATGGACCAAATTACCTATAGGAACACATTACTAATACTCCTACCTTGTTGAACTAGAGTGTCTAGAAACCAGAATAAAACTTAATTCTATCCAAAAGTTTTAATTAAAAATGTTGGTATTATCCAAGCTTGACTGTCTATAAACTCTATACCGAAGTATGGGGGTATGAACATATAAATAAATCTTAGCTTTCAGAACTGTCAATAATTTTTTATTGTTACCCTCTTAACATAATGCTACTTTGCTTGGGACGAATTGCTGACTGACTTTAAACTTAGATATCCTTTAAAAACATAGTCCTATGGCTCTTAACACTTACTTCAATTCAATGCAAAGATCCCAAATAAATGTTTTAATAAACATGCTTCCCTTTAAATTGATCACAAATCTTGGCTCCAAAAAGTAAGAAAGATCACCATGATTGTTGACGACCGTGAAATATTTGACCCAAACCTGCCTGAAAACTCCAAACTAATTAGCTTTAAGGCGAGATATAATTTAGTAAAATAAAAACTGGTTCACCAGAAGGGTTAAGCACATGCAACTTCCTTTCTGGCTTTAATCCTTATAAAAGTTTTATTACTTTTCAAAATATACAAAATGAATTTAAAAAGGTTTTTATACAAAACATACCAAAATTCCACTTGCCCAAAAATTTATAAATTGTTTTTGGTAAATAGTAAAATGTGTTTGTACAAAAAATGACATATTCACATTCTAACATTTTAAGATACGAGGGTCGTCCATAAAGTAACTGCCGTTTGGGCGTAGCGCAATAAGTAGTGGGGGTAGCGCCGCTATTCTCACATCGGCGTGCGCAGCCGTTCAGTACGCTTCTAGTGCAAGGGAGAGCATCGTGCGATCGCGCGTTATTTTGTTACAACGTAAAAACATGAGCGCTGTGATAGAAAATCCCGCCAAGCGTAAAGTGCGTGGTGTAATAAGATTTCTGTGGTCGAAAAGTTACACAGCAGCTGAAATTCATCGTGAATTGAGTGCAGTGTATGGCCCAAACATTATGAGCGAAGGTGTAGTCCGTCAATGGGTTCGTTTTTTTAAAAATGGAAGAACGAACATTCACGATGAAGACTGGAGTGGTAGGCCATCTCTCGTCAGTGATGACTTGGTGAACAAAGTGGATGAGAAAATTCGCGAGAACCGTCGCTTCACAATCTCGGAATTTTCAGATAATTTTTCTGAAATTTCTCGTAGTCTTGTGCATGAGATAGTGACAGAAAAACTAGGCTATCACAAGTTTTGTGCTCGTTGGATTCCAAAAGTGCACACCGATGAACACAAAATGAAAAGAATGAGTTCTGCCATAGACTTTCTTACTCGGTATGACGTTGAAGGAGAAACATTTTTGAACAGGATCGTTACAGGAGATGAGACTTGGGTAGCTATGTGAATGCTGAACAGTCAATGCAACTTGGTCATACTGCTTCGCCAAGCAAGCCAAAGAAAGCTCGCCAATCTTTTTCAGCGAAAAAATTGATGGCTACAGTTTTTTGGGATGGTAAGGGCATCTTGCTCGTTGAATTTACGGAACGTGGTACGACCATTACAGCTGCAGCTTACTGTGAAACCTTAAAACGGCTACGACGAGCGATTCAAAACAAGCGTCGTGGTCTTCTGACAACTGGTGTTGTGTTTGTCCATGACAACGCTCGCCCTCATACAGCTCAAAGAACAACAGAACTTTTGGAAAAGTTCAAATGGGACGTTTTTGACCACCCCTCCTACAGCCCGGACTTGGCTCCCAGTGATTTCCATCTTTTCCCGTACATGAAGCGGTGGCTTGTATTTCAGAGGTTTGCGAGTGATGAAGAGCTTCAAAACGCTGTGACAGGTATGGTGAATGTGTAGAAAAGAAGAGAAAAGCTGTAGTTTTAACATTTATATAATAAACTTTTTGTATCTCAACTGGTTTATTTTTTACTCCAAAACGGAGGGTACTTTGTGGACGACCCTCGTATTTTCTGTATGCTTATTTATTATATTTTGAAACTTTTTCTATGTTGTAGAGCATAAAGGTTCTGAAAATAAAAATATATTTTTAGCGGTTTTTTAATGCTTTTTTATGTAAAAATGTTCATGCAAATCCTAAGAAGTGTTTTTTCAAGAAATAAAAGTTGTAAAAACACACTATATAGAATCAGAAAATGCTTAAAATGAAGACAATGTATCATAATAAAAACCCATTATCTAATAATTATTGTCTAAGTTCACCTGATTTATTTACTAGGTCACTCATGGTGTTCAATAAATAAAAATATAATGAAATATTTTTTAATGAAGTATTTGTAATCTAGGTTTAGGCTTAGGTATAACAATTTTTATATCACAATTTAGCCATTACAGACCTGTGAATGTTACTAAATTACTTTACAATAAATGAATCACAAATAAACCATTTTTTACAGTAACGTTTTATATACAAACTTAGAATTCACAAATAAATGTTTAGAAAACATAACGAGTAATGATGGTGCATCAACATGGCCGAAATTATAAAGTTTGATCACAAAATAAACACTTATAATTTACTTATTCTACTAATTTAATTTATTCTACTTAATTTACTATATCATTGAATAGAAAATTTCACAAGGAAACATTTGATGTCGTTTGGTACTAATACTGTAATAATATTTAGAGAAACAAAAAATACTAGCAACTAGTTTCACTAGTCGTCTAACATTACAGAAATGTCGCAATGGTTGCGTTGAAGGTCATTCTCCACAACATATATCAATGAACAGATATTTGAAGCAGATGATTTTGTTAAGAAAGAAATTCTGAACACAGTGATGTAGCCAAACTAATTCCTATACGAAATTTTCTGCAGCAAAAGTATAAGGAAAAAGTCATGTTTTATCGCCATCTCTCGAAGTGCATGACAAGACACGGAAAACCAACATTTGTATTGCAACTTTATAATTTCGGTACATACTAATTACGCATTATAATTCAATAATCTATATATCAAATTAATCTGTGAAACATCCTGATTAATTTGGTATAATATTTGTCCTATTTAAGTTTTAATTTCGATAACAAAAGTTTGATTAAATAGAGACTGCAAAATCGACTAATGGCTAGTCGTTCAACATTGGAGAAATATTTTTTAGCCACTAGTCGTCTAACAGATGAAGGTTTAATAACTATTATATAATGCAAAATTATTTTATGGAAACAGATCGCTGGAAATTGGTTCCATGGCTCAGACAGGCCAATTTATCTAATGGATACCATCACACTTGTTCCAGAAGTGGGTGTTTAACTCAACCACATATAAAAAAATCGGAGGGGTTCAGTTAAGATCCTGGTACAAGTTGGTAGGCTTTACTATTGATATAAAACTTATTGTTTAGGGACATAAAATAATAAAATTGAAGATGCAAGGAATAAAATTGCTTTCTATTTTACCACTTGTATCTTGTGATAATAATTACACGTTAAAATTAAAATGAACTATAATCCTTATAAAATAATTAAAAAAAAATATAAATTTATACTTTAAAACTATATTTGTTAAACACTAAGTAGGAATAAAAAAAAATGTATATTACTTGTTTAATTTTACCTTCCCTATAGTTTCTGAATATGTGTTTAACATAACAAAATAGCATGAACAAAAATTTTATATATAAGATTTATGAAATAAAGTTCAGCAGAAATTAACTGGAAAATCAGAATAACAAAAGATAATCCTTTTCTTTTCAGAATAACCCTTTTAGTGTCAATATCCGTATATACTGATATTTGAAAAACTACTGAGAAATGCTAATGCCCGTATATATGTTTGGTTATTGTGAAAACTACAGAAGCATGTTGACTTCCCATATTATATTATGTATTATGTTGGCCATTAGTGGTAAAAATTCTACTGTGATAATTTTTTAATGTATTATAAAGTTGTTGAGGTATTAACAATCAGAAAAATCCAAATTTCAAGAAAAACACAATTATACCAATTTTGTAAGATTAATTAGATGTTTTAAAATTTAGTGTAAAACAACACAAACAAGTAAAAAATGTAGCTTTTTATAAAATAACATAACTTTTATAGTTTTAAGAATATTATTAAAAACTTTTGAATTTACTTTAATTTTTTCTTTTAATTAATGTTGTTTTATAGTGGAATCATTTATTCAAAGTGCTATTTTTCATGTAAAACTGAAAAAGTATATATTGTAAGTTAATATTTTTTTTAATATTACATTTAAATATACTGTATAAGGTTTGTTATTTTTCATCGTACTGAACAGTTATATTTCTAAATAAATTTTTATGAATTCACTAGCAGTTACCCGCGGCTTTCACACAATTTCATAGGTGTAGCACCTCTATGAGCACTTCTGGTTAGAAAATATGTTAAAAAGTGTATATTTATGGTCATTGTAATTTATCCTATCTTAGTATTTTTTGTTTCATAGCTGATTTTGCTCCTTTCCCGAGCATAAAAATATATACAGCCCTGAGAAGCCTACTTCTGTTAAAAGACTACTAATTTAGGTTTCATAACAGTCTTTAAATGTAAAGTAAAAGTTAGATTACATTCATTATCTCTTACATCTGAACCACTAGCATGTACCTATTGCCCTGCATGCTATTTAGTAGGCTGGTTCGAGTGAATCATATTTCCAACGCCTATGTTGAGATTGCCTTGTTACCACGATCTAAAAATATGTCAAAGATTCATAATGATGGTAATTGTTATTTACTTCGTTCTTAGTATGTTTTGTTCCTTAGTTGATTTTGTTTTGTTTCCCGACCGAGAAAATGTATATCACAGATCAGAGAAGCCTACTTCTGTATGAACAGAACTAAAATGGGTTTTATATCAGTCTTTAAATTAATAGTAAAAGTTTTAAAAATATTTTGGAACATTTAATGCTGGAGATGGTACATTAATTCAAAAGAACAGTCCAGTGAAATTTCATCTAGCATAGTTCTTGTGGACTGCTTCAAAGGGAGTCTTCAGAGTCAAATTCTGACCTTCTTATGTTTTAGAATATTTTGTCATTAATTTCATCAGTTTCAATACATTAGGTGTCTGCAAGGGCAAATATACACAATATGTATTAAAATTAAAACATATAAGTAAAGTGTGATTGCATCCACATCAGTAAATAGCTCCAGGGACAAATCAGGGAAACATTGGAAATAACAAGTGCACACTCTAGCGGCAGTTAGTGTCCTACCCATCCACAGTTAATGTGAAGGGATAGTTGAATGAGGATTACTTGACTGGCCAAGCTCAACTGTCTTTGAAACAATTATCTTGCAGGCAAATTGCACAACTCCAGCAACAGTGCCTTTTAGTGAATATCAGAATTCTATACTTGTGTTCATTTTCTTCTCTGTAGGACTGTAAAAGGAGGAAAAAGTAAAGCCTTCTGCAGGTTATTCTGTATGGGTGAATTGAAATGAAAAGTGCCATATTATAGAGGGCGAAGTTAGGACTTGAAAATCCTCTTTACCACTTAATGTGTTGTGGGTGAGAGGGTGGGTGATCTAAACCACATTTTTCTGAGATCGGTGGAATAGCCTCTCTGAGGGTGATATTGTCTATACAATAACCACAACACATTCACCTTCAGATGTAGTTGTACAGGGGATTGATGGAGTTGGGTAGCTAAAGATATGTCTCCTAGGGATGCCTACTCTATCAGTACACTATAGTGCTACCGAGTGACTGGACTACAATTGTACAACTTCCAGAGTCAGCCTTTATGTTGTGTTAGTATTAACTGGTTATAAGACATCCTGTTGAATAACTATAGCTAATTCTTGTAATTACAGCTTGGATATAAGAGTGTTCAGTCATCTTAATCCAAACGGGATATCCGGTCAGTGTAATAGCCAAGTCTACAGGTATGGTATCCCAGTGGTTCAGATTCCATATATAACTTCCTAGGTTTTAATTGGTTATTAGCTATTTATAAATTATTCTTTTTGTAGAAATAGATGATCCTTATGTGTAGTGAAAAAAATATAGATCCAATCATCATACATGTCCTTCAGTTGTGTGTGATGTAAAATCCATAGACTTCTTGGGTACAGATAATAAAAATGTTGGAGGGCTTGATCTCTGTGTTATCACTCTTATAAATGACAGATAAGATTCTCTCACAATGTTTTGATTCTGATAACTACATTACTAGTACTAATTAGTTAAAGATATCATTATCAGTCGTTCACCTAACTCTGAGCCACATATCGCATTTATTTTTTACTAAATCAGAATGAACTATGACCTAAAGCAATCTTGATATATTGTTCTAAGATTTTAAATTTGTTTTTATATGGTAGTAACTTATATCAAAAATTAAAGAACTCATGATTATAAAACTTTGAAGATATGGTTTTTTGCAGTAGCAGTTGCTTTAGTTTATTGGTTAGATTTTGTTATTTTTGGACTTAACAAAAAGGAACAAATACTTCAATTTAACCCATCAAGCAATTATTACAGAGTGGTTTTCATTATATTCTCAAAACTTTCACTGTGCTTTGAAACGATTTGTAATATTTTTGTACAATCCTATTTTTAACTCTTACAAAAATATTCATGCTCTGATCTCAAACAATAACAATAGAGATCACAAAGAATTTAATATAATTGTTTAATAATACTTAAATATGTGTAGAATGTAGAAAATAATATGAATCTAGATATAAAAAGATATATTTAGTTTTTTCTAACTTTAATTTTTGGTAACTAGCATGCAAATAGTATACTAAAACCTCTACTTTATAGAACCTCCTGTTATATAAATTTCCACTTCTTTACTCATCTAATGGCCATTGTTATTTTTAATCAATTATAAACTTTTTTAATTAATTAATGAAAATTAATGAATCACAGCTGTTTACCCTAAGATGTTCATCATAAAAAAAAGATAAGAAGATTCAAATGAAACCAAACTTCACTGTTAGAGCGATTGTTCATTGGTCGAGTGACACTCATTTTGCAATAAAAATTACAAAATAAACATAAAGTTTAATTTTTACTGTATGTGTAGTGGTGGTTGTAATGTAATTAAAAAATAATTGTTTGTTGCCATAAAGCTCATTGTATCAGGAGTATAATACTGTATGTCAAACACTGTTTTGAGACCTCAACCATATTATTATACACATCTGAGGAAAGTATCCTGGACCATTTTTTCTTTTGATAGGTATTTCATACCTCATGATTACTGAAAGTTACCTGTAGTTCTAGAAATCGAGCACTTTCAGTACATACATATTCCAAAGTAAGTTACAATGACCATAAATATATACTTTATGACATATTTTCTTGATCGTGATTGCAAGGTAAACCCAACATTGGCATTGGAAATATAACTCACTCAAACCAGAAGTTTTCATACCCTATGAAATTGTGTGCGAAGTGGCAGATAACTACTAGTAATATTATGAAACTTAAACCAAACTCTATCTTGAAAGCTATAAATATTAACTTATTTCCATCCTTGAACTAGTTAGTGTGAACATTTCTAACTGGTATTTTTCATTCAATGCTTGAAAATATCAGCTACGTAAACCAATTAAGTTATTTATCAAGTACCATAAAGTGAATTATAGACTTTTTAGATCAAAGTAGAGATAAAATGTTATTTTTGTTAGTAATATGATAATTTTATCATCTTATCACAGTAGACAGTCAAGGTCATTATCATTAAAGTAAACAGTTAGTCAAGGAAATAGCTTTTGCTGTTTTGGTTCTACTAGTAGGTCAGAAGTCATGATAAGACAATATTCCCTGTCAGGACAGTGTTAATTGTAACATAGCTATTCTGGGTTGGGGTTAAAAGTTAAAAACTGCACTATAGAACAAACTTAATTCTTCTTATCACGTGATTACAAGTGGAAATATTTAAGTTGTATCAGCATTGACGTACACGGTTTACCCATAAAGTATGGAATATTTTATAAACCAATTCATTGTTATTTAGATTTTTTCATTAATTTGTAATATATGTTCATAAAATAACAGTTTTTTTTTCTGTTTGGCCTGTTATGAATTTTTTGTGGCCATTTTGAATTGGCAATCCTGTACCAAGAATCTTTTATTGTCGTCCTACGAAGGTGTGCATTGGCAAAGTTAGCTTTAAACAATATAAACATTAAGATATGTTATCTATTTACATTTTGATATATACATAATTTAAAATTTACAATTCAAATATATATTTAGAATATATAAAATAGACATCTTACCTAAAATACAGTTTTATTGTGTGTGTGTGTGTGTGTGTGTATATATATATATGAGTATTATAAAAAGTAAATCATAACAATATAGTAGAAATATAATTTAAATTTGTATTTGATGTGTGAATCAATACAAAAGGAAATCTTTTTAATTTTGTTGAGTTGAAATTAATTTTGTTTGAAGTTACTTGTAATGTCAAAGGTGTTATCCATGGTCCTTTATATTTCATTAAGAGTTTATGCTTTAGAAGCATTACAATTAATTTAACTCTGATCAATAAAAAATACAAATATGAAAATAACATTTTTTAAACCTAACTTTGAATATTGAGATATTGAAAATGAAAATGGCTTGTAACATTTAACTCATAATAAAATAACATTAAAAATAGTATGTCACATAAAATTTGTGTGTAAAATATTAAACCTAAATAAAATATGGCGGATGAAAGGCAACTGAATATTCAAAACAGGCCAAACTAAAAGTAACTTTTATTTTATTAATGCATTATAAAAATTATGTGGTAATGATAATTTAATATCCATATTATGTGAATTCTATATTTTTATGGACACATTGTAAAAGCTCACAGGAGCTCAAAACGAATTTTGATTTTAAATATATACTCTCTACAACACATACAAATAAAATATAAGCTCACACACTTTGGTTCATTTGAAGTGCTTGTAATTATTTTGTTGATAAAAATGTGTTTGACTGATGGGAAATAGGTATGCTTTAATCTGACACAGCACAGTTCTCTTACTTGCATACAAGTGTGCTGGTAAGCAAGAAACCCTCAATATGTTGTATGGATTTTTTTGTATTATAGATTTTTGTGTTAACTTTGTCTCTTTCAAATTGGAGAAAAATACCCTTTGTCAATGCAAATGTACAATAATGGGAGAAAGATGACTAAACAAGTGTTAGAAACAATCACATCACTCGACACGTTGTCAGTAGAGTAAAACTAATCTGTCTTACGACGGTCTAAACCCAGCTCACGTTCCCTATTGGCAGGTGAACAAGTATGAAGCTGTTTTAAATGAACTAAAAGTTTCTCATATACAATCATATATTAGTATGCTTACGCTTTAAACCAAATTCACACACATGTTTGCAATTGATAATAAATTTAAACTTTTATAATAAGTTTAATGTTTCAATTTATGGTAGTAATAAATGTTATTTTGTATTAATAAAGTTGTAAAGTACATGAACTGAATTGGTAAAATCTTAATTCATTTGTATATTTTTATATAATTCCTCAATATACATATTTATTTATTATTGTACATATTGGTTCAAATTTTAACTATATAATAATGTTTTTTTATCAATTTATATACATTCTTTTTCTAATTTTAATATAAACTCTCATAATCTTGTCAATGTAGGTTATTCTAAGTATTCCAGGTGTATAAAATAACAGATAGTACATGATATATCTTTATATTACATATAGTTTATTAATTTCTAAACAAAATGATAATTTAATATCAACCCACATTCTCTACTTACTATAAAATATTATTATAAAAACAACTTAAACTTAACACATTCCTTTATAAAACGTAACGGCATACATATTTATTTATTATTTTACGTATTGGTTCAAATTTTAACTATATTACTTATATATTATATTAACTATATTTAACCAATAACTGCAGCATCAAGGTCTGGAAGCTAGTTGGAACAAATGGACCAAGGGTTGTGAGCGTGTAGACACAGTTCTGCTAACTGTCGAAAAAACATTAACCGCTGTCATTGTATTATCGATAAGAAAGAACTGAACTATGTGAATGCCTTCTATTGTACAACAACCACGAGACAGATGAATCAGATGGATAAATCTGTACATGTTCCAATTCTTGCCTCTTGGATCACAAGTATACCTGAAAAAATGTGTAAAGTGGTCAACCGGCACGTGCTGATCCCCTAACTCATCCATACTCATGAACACCCTCTTTGTACTATGCAGTCTGTCTAACGCCCTCAGAAGCTTGTGATAATCACATACGCCCTATCTCATCTGTGACCTTCATCTCACAGTGCTTCGATATTATCAAAAGTGGCCACTTTAACGAACGTAATCCTATTTTAGAATTTGGTGACGACTTTTAAACCAAAAAAACCCGGCTCACCTATTATACCTGTAACTCAATTTTTGACACCCCTACCTTCTAAATAACCAGGACCAGAATACTTAAACCAAAAACCTAAAAATGGTATTTTTATCCTTCACCAAACCTGCGTAACACATGACATTAAAAAGAATCAACCACAATAATAAATTAGTGAGAAATATTGTGGGGAAAGTGGTACTTTATATGGCCTTCACTGCCGGGTAAATTAAAAAGTGACCAAGTCATAAAGACTGGAATGCAATTTTAACATTTTTGGAAATTTTAGGCCCAATGATACCTACTTGCTAATTCCACATTTCACACCAGTTTGGACACCCTAATTCACACGCATCCCCACTATAGTGAACAAAAGACAAAAAATATTGTTTTTCTCCATAAGTCACATACTCCAAATGACTTATATTTACCCAGCAGGGATCACTTCTGGCTGGTTTATACGTACCAGTTGAACCCACCACTGGGCACAGCAAAAACCGATGTGCCACTTCAATCTGGGCAACCTAATGGATGTCCAGTAGCGGCACATCACTAACCGCAAATGTTGAGATTCTGGGGTTCATGGGCAATTCGATAGGTCTAGTCCACTGTGGAAGATGACTGTTGGAGTTGGTGGGGTTTGTTCCCTTACCTCAGAGGCTCTTGTTAACCTCAACAAGGGTGTGCCACCCCCTGCCTACTTTGACTGGAGAGGCTGGTTCAGAGCTGGCCTCCCCTTCTTTCAGAATGACTTTGAGATGTAGTGCCCTAATTCTTCCTCATGGATCTCGATAGGAGGCGGCCTCTACTCCCTAACCTTACCCATCCTGAATATCCTATCACTCCGGAAGCAGCGCAAAGGTTCTTACAGGACTAAGTGCAATTTATAAGCTTCTTGTCCTAAGAGAACAAAAAAAAAACAAAAATGACTTATATTGCAAATTAATTCTATTATGTCAAAAACAGGACAGTGATGCAAAGTTCACAGAACCACTTTAGTGACCTGTTATGTTTAAAGCACTGTACACCTCGATCCACCATAGTGGGCTGGTGGTGGTGAGAGTTAAATTAGTAAAAACTTATCCACCAACCGTAATATTTTATTCATTAATAGGCATACAGACAATACAATACAGATATACAATATGCACAGTGTAGCTTCATATGATTCTATATTATTCAAATGTATCATATTTTGTCATATGAAATCTTTCTGTTTTTGAGTAGACAATAATGAAATGTAGTGTTTTGCAGCTGGAACTATCCAGAACGCAGTTGGCAACTTTGAGTGCCGAGGCTGAACACTACATTGGCACAGTGGGCGGAGGCATGGACCAGGCGATCATCTTCCTTGCCTCTCAAGGTCGGTTGTTGGTTTATTCTACACAAGTCTATTATGTGATATGAGACAGAGCTGTCGACTATGTTTTAACTGATAGAAGAACAGTTATTGCTTGTTAATGCAATAAACGACTCACTCGTAGACATCAGTTTCATTGAGTCATTCTCTCTGATGTGAGTGGACATGTCACAAGACTATATGTAATGTGAGACAGAGCTGTCGACTGTGCCTTAATGATAGAAGCACAGTTATTGCTTGTTATGCAATTAACGACTCATTGTAGACTTATCACTTTGGCAGAGTCATTCTTTCTGATGTAAGTGTACTTAATAATTATAAATATCACACACACACACACACACACACACACACACACACACACACACACACACACACACACACACACACACACACACACACGCACGCACACACACACGCACACACACACACACACGCATGCACACACACGCGCACACACACACACACACACACACACACACACACACACACACATATTTATATATATATATATATATATATATATATATATATATATATAAATTAAATTGAGAACATAAATTCTTTAAAAGGAAATTAATCAAGGTCTCATACATTACAATAGCAGATCAATAGGACAGTCAACCATTACTCAAAATTAGGCTGCTTTGGTTGCCAGTCCTGAAAAAATAAACTAGCTACTGATATTAATACTAAACTGCTACTAATGGGAATACTAAAATCTAAAAAATTAAAATCTAAGATCTAAAAATGAACAAGGAAACGTTCATTATCAAACAGAATAGGATCTTGTATTCAATGTCATGTATTAGTGAAAGGGTCATCCCATTTAAATTTATTGAGTTGCTTCTCGTCCCCTATTTTGGTGAAGACTAGGTTAATTTTGAAAGCCATAAGAAATGTTCTTATATAATGTTATTTAATTACTGTAGAGGAAATTGGAAAATTTTCAGTCAATTAAAATATAAGGTTTGCGGATGGGTTTTTTGAGAAACCTAGTATTTGGTGAGAAACAATTTATTTGGAACCAATTAAAAAAAATCCAGTGTTGTATATACATCCAGTGACTAACAAATGACAGATTTATAACTATACTCATACTTTACATTCAATTTTTTAATAGTGTCCACCTTTGTTTTATGCCTCTGGTATTTCAATTATTAATATTGCATTGCTTTAAATGGAAAATGGTCCAGACCTATTCAAACATTTTAATAACCTCTCAATAAATTAAGAGTGTTTCCTCTCAGTTAGAGAGCCACATTTTTACTTTTAGATTATGAAGACAATTTGTAGGTTTTGCTCTCTGGCATATTTTCTAAAACAGCCAGAGTGACTGCTGAGCTTTGATAAGCTTATAAAAGAGCTTTTGACACTGTACACAGTACTTTTGTGTCCTAAAATTGTATAAATAGTTAGTACAAGCTTTCTCAAAAACAATCGGAATAGCAGAAACTTCCAATAGCATATCCAACTTAGAGACGAGTTTTTGGTGTTGTACATAGTACAGTGGAGTCCCGCTAATCCGAACACGTGTAATCCGAACGTCGGTTAATCCGAACAGGTCCAGGAGGAATTATTTATAACGATAATGAACAGATATAGGAACTAATTACATAAAAAATGAAAATGGGTGCATCATTTCGTACATAAACAAAGGAAACTTTAATTAAATAGACATACTGTACAGTATTTTATTAAGACAAATTGTGTACGGTACAGTACATAAATAATGAAGTCAAATACAGTATCAAATTGAAACTTATAGGTTAAGTATGAGTTAAATTACTGTATTAAGAAGTGAAATCAAACGAAAATTGGACGTACAGTACTGATATTATTATTGAGTACAATATTAATTGTTAAAAGACATAAATTCAGTTATTGTCTTCTGTCGCATTGAAGAGAGTCTATTGGATGACGCGTAGTTTCGTACAACTATTGAACGCGTGGACCCGTACAATATCCAGTACGCTCACATTGCTTAACAATAGAACTCTCACACTAAATACGGTAAATGTGCTTAGTATTCGCAAACACTTTTATTTGTCAAGAAATACAATGCAACAGTCAGAAAACATGTTTTAATAAACAATGTTGATAATTCTATAACAAAATAGACCCATTCTCAAGTTTAAAACCGTATTTTTCTGTAATTCTGGCTAATCCGAACAATCACATAATCCGAATAGGGCTCGGTCCCAATTAGGTCGGATTAACGGGACTCTACTGTATGTCTGTGTTCTAATGTTGTATTTAGTGTAGTTTCTCTAGAGTAAACATAATGATAACAGATAACAATTTTAACAGTCTTATTGAATTGAAAACTTAAATCTGATAACAATGCTCAAAACTGTATTTGGGCAAGTGATTAAAACTTGTTTCCTTGACTTTTATTTGGCCATCAAGCTTTATGAGGGCATGAAAAATTCAAATAAATTTGCTAAAGTACAAAGAATAATTCTTCTCAGTTGGTTTATTTATTTGAAAGTTTTTGTTGATTGCACTTATTTTTGCTGTACCCAGTGTAGGAACTTCATCTGGAAGGTATAACCAGCCAGAAGTGAACACTCCTTGGGTCTAAAATTACAATGAAAGTCAATTGGTACATATTATGAGTACTACGATTGATTAATGGTTACTACAATGTGACAATACTAATACTTGGTGACAAGGAACTAAATGTGACGAGACTAAGTTTACAATATTTATTTTTGTAGATCTTGCCACTTGGTGATTTTCTCGAACTATTAGCCTCTAATAAGTTGATGTGTATGATATAAATAGGAATTTTTTTGCTTACTTAATGTCATTAAAATCATTCTTGCGTAGCATTAAAATCAAACTCTATAGTTACTTTTTTTTGAAATTTGTGCGAGAGGATGCGGTCACGTTATAGCACTACCATAGATTTTGTAAATGTTTCTTTAATTTTTCTGGTAGGATTTTTGGGTTGGCTTGGCAAAATTATATTAAATATATAATACTTGTGTTGTTGTAGAAAAAAGCTATTGCATTATTACCGCCTCCCAAAAATGTTTATGCAATAAAATACACCATTATAAGTAGCATTATTTTAAAATATCATGATTATATTTTCACTTAATACAACCTAGATGTTTTTATACCTAAGTTTAAAACTATCAACTTATTTTCTTTTAAAGAATCATAGTGTTTCAATAGAATATATAGTGTAGTGTTTCTTTTGTTCTATTTTTAATTAATGCAAAATTATTTAGTGATATATGTTTACAATCTGTTTTGGCAGGATGTGCCAAGCTGATAGAGTTTAACCCAATAAGAACAAGGGAAGTGAATCTGCCAGCCGGAGGCGTGTTTGTGGTGGCTCATAGTCTTGTCACCAAGAACAAGGCGGCCAGCAATGACTTCAACACCAGAGTTGTTGAGTGTCGTCTTGCTTCTCAGGTATATACAAAGCCACAGAGTTTAATCTGATAAGAACAAGGGAAGTGAATCTGCTAGCCGGGGGCTTGTTTGTGGTAACTCATAGTCTTGTCACCAAGAACAAGGCGGCCAGCAATGACTTCAACACCAGAGTTGTCGAGTGTCGTCTTGCTTCTCAGGTATATACAAAGCCACAGAGTTTAATCTGATAAGAACAAGGGAAGTGAATCTGCCAGCCAAGGGCTTGTTTGTGGTGGCTCATAGTCTTGTCACCAAGAACAAGGCGACCATCAATGACTTCAACACCAGAGTTATCGTGTGCCGTCTTGCTGCTCAGATATATACTAATAAGCTGAGTCGTATAGTGTCTAAACAATCATTTTTAAGAATAGTATAGAGATGTTGGGAATGATTTACTTAAAATTGTTATGACTTATAGCAATCTCTTCCTACAATGATGACTCTTGGGCATTGGTAAAACATAGATAATGTTCTTTATAGTTGCAGAAATATATCACAGAGTAAGGTTAAATAGAACCTGGGTGGCTATTTAAAAAGTACCAATTCCTTTTTCCGCACACTATTTTTATGAGAGTTTTGACTAGCATTTTAAGAGTTTATATTTCTGATTATGTAACTTTTTACACTATCTATGTGTTAGGTACTTATGAAATGTTTCAAAATCTGATGAATTATGTACGTAAAAGTTTTTTATATTTAAAACATGTATTTTTATACTTATTCCCTGTATAGTGTTTATTATAGCGCTAAAGATTCTAAATTGGGAATTACACAAAATTATAATACATTTTGTGTTCATTATTGTTTTAGGTTTTAGCCAAAAACAGAAACATTCCATGGGAAAAGTGTTTGAGATTGGCAGATTTCCAAACAGCTGCAGGCATGAAGCTTGATGAAGTTATTAAACTAGTAATTGAAGTTTTACACGAAGCTCCTTATTCAAAAACTGAGGTAAGTGAATGTCAGACATATCAATTTTTAAATTGTCAATGTTGTTTTTAAAATTTATTATTGCCAGTTAGTTCTTCATTGATACAAAATTCTATCTTTACATGTTTTTTTGCTGTGTATACAGTTTTACCTAAATTATTCAGGATGGCCACCTGACCAGAAAAAGCACTTTGAAAATGTGTTTGCAAACTTCACCTGATGTTATTTAATCCAAAGTTGCCTCCATTAGTGTAGTGGAGTTTATATTGGTTAGTTCTGACTCTATGTCTCTAAGTCCCCATACACAAAACGATCCTTAGAACGATTTAAGTTGGGTGACCGTTCTTGGCCTGTGAACGATTGCTCATAACAAATGATCTGATTGGTTGTCAGATTACATAGATTAAAATAAGAAAGTGATGTTTTTTTTGTTATTATATTCAAACATTGACTGAAATAACATTGCCGCCAGTTTTCAGATGTCAGGCTGTTTGAATTTTTCACACACATCAGTTATTGTCTTCAGAGGAGCATTGGTCAGATGATGGCTGATGGAAAACTCAAACGATCATTTTTTTCCGTTTGTTTGATAGTCATGCAATATATATATATTCGGAACCACAATACTTTCACGTGACTGTAACTAAGGCTGCCACCGACGATTAAATCTTGGAAAAGCGTGGATAGTGCAAGAATTTTTTTACATCCCTGGAAAACCGTGGTTTTGTACCGAAAGGTTGTGCACTTCAGACTTATGACCTGCAATACTAGATTGCAGTCTGCGTCACAGTAGTGATGTGTTGGTAACTGTTTGTTCTCTTTATTTATCCAAAATGGATATATATGTACAGGGTATACATATACATAGTTTGTTCCGAGCGTTCCAGAAACGAAAATTATTAGGTACACACAATGTTATGAGGACACATTGAAATACACAGTGTTATAAACAAGGGAGCTTTAATTGGGGGTAGCAATGTCGTGTCTTCGGATATACTGCTAACGATGAAATTTTTGTGGCACCGTAGCTTTGTGACATTTCCTGCAAATACAGATGGCAACGAATAACAGCAGTAATACAATTGCTTAGATTTGGTTTCAAAATGGACTAGAGAATTGGAAATTGTTTAACAGAATAACTGAAAAAAAGCGGGAATTGGAAACAAAGTTTTGAGTGGCCATACTGTTATTACCAGGTCTGTGTTACATGTTGTTATAGATAAGGAATTTTTATTCTGCCAAACTCCATACAATGAGCCCCTGCAAAAATGATATCAAACAGGTGTTAAAGGTGTTACTTTGTGTGGTGTAATGATAAAGTGTGTAGAAGATTGGAATGATAAATGGCACAAGAAAGAATTTGAACTCATTTAGTACATTATCAACGAAACTGAATTCAAGAACATCTTGAATTTATCAGAATCTGACTCATACAATTTTTTTCTAATACTACTTTTTGTTGGTTTCAAGGTAAAATTACTTATTTGATAACTGTATTTGATTAAAACCAATTGAAGAAGACATAGGCGCTGGTTATGTATTGAGTGGCTCAGACTGAACGCCAAGTCTCGCACTGGTCATGTGGTCTCTGTTTAGCCACTCTATTATGGGCTGTTTTAGTTCTGAAAATGTCCAACAGATATCATTGCCATGGTCTTTACTGGTTCCTCTAGTAAGAATGCAGTTCATTTAGTGTTATTTGCAGCATTGACGTTTGTTAAAACGTTTTATCAATGTTTTTGTTTGTCAGCTGCTATATGCGAGTTAAGTGTGTTGTTTTTTTGTTTAGTAGGGAAACTGGTCTTAATGTAATGTAAAACCTATGGGGTTCTGTTGTTGCATTGTAATTATAGTAATTACAAGTGCAGTTCTGATATAATTCATAGTGATGTAAGGTTGGAAAACATTATTATTTCCTGTGCTCAAAAACTGCTGATTCAGGGTTTGTGGAAGGATGAAGAACTTAAACATCAAGATGAAGGTTTTTTGGATTATTTTTCAATAAATTGTTAAGTATGTGTTTAATTAATTGTAAAGTAATTATGTGTACAGTGAATAAAAAAACTTGAGAATTTTCTAGGAAACAAATAGTTAGAGTAAATGTCTAGAAAAGTCATAAAAAACATTACTTGTAATATTATTTTTTTAGCATTTTTGAGATATGCATAACAATTTTATTTATGTAAAAACCATTGTCATGTCTAAGGTAATGTATGTGAAAGTTAGTTAAAAGTAACAAAAAATAATACATTTTTAATAATATGTATGTATGTACAACATTAAAAATTTCTTAAAATTAACAATTTTATTACAAATGTGATATATAGTATGTACAATGAAGATTTTACTGTTAAGACAGTGGTAAAATATTAATGCTCTATATTTTATGGATTCGGTTGTAGAGAGCTTGAAATTTTTTCCCAATTTAATTGCTGCTATTGGTACTGCAGAGGCCTCATTAACACATTCAGTGCTAAGCGGGACCGTTCGGTCCCGCCCAAGCGTCTCGGCACCACTCACGGGTGCGCGCGGGACCTATCGGTCCCGCTGGGCATTGTTGTTTTGCTCTCGGCACTGTTTAGGCAGCACTGCAAAGAGGCCCTTTCTGATAGTGTGAGCGTGTTGGGCCGTTTTCGTTCTTTGTTCTAGTGTGCATAGTTTCTCGGTTCAGTTAACTATAGTTGTTTTCATCTAGTGCTGTGTTTGCTATTATTTCGTGATTGTTGTTAGCGAAATAAACAATGGCTGGGACATCTAGAGACCCCGAGGTAGTTTGTAATACATTACCAATGATTCGTGATGATATAACAAGTGCCATGACAATAAGATGCACAATAACAAAAAGTGTTTGGTATGATGTACATATTGTAAATAAGAAATGTTAAAAACTACAAAGAAGGGAGGGGATAGTTGTAAATAATAAAATGATATACTATTAGTGCCTTCCAGTGAAAATTATCTTGTTTTTGAGTGTGAACTCATGTATAAATCAACGAAGACCTGCAGCCAGGACAACGGGACCCATCGGTCCCGCAACATATTACATAATTTTAGGAGTCTTGGGAACATAATGCCTAATTTCTTGTCTTCACTACCATCAACAGTTATAAGGTTACGTGTACACCCCTAAATAATACAATAGTTCTTGTAATAAATGTCATTTTCAGGTTCAATGGGCATTGGTCCATGCTGACGGGACCCATCGGTCCCGCAGTATAATGATGTCAAAAAAAATGTAAATATAGGTAAAACATAATCTTTTATGCTTTTATGTCACTTCTGCAAGTTATATCTTCTAATTAAACAAATTTAAAAAATTAGCACCGGGGTTTCGCTAATACTCAAATGCTTAGCAGTGAATGTGTTAAAAACTTCCTCATTGGGTTAAGCTATTTTATATCCTAATATTCCAGCATTGTTGTTTTAGATATGCAAGATTCTGGAGGTTTCTGAAGAGGAGCTGAATGATCTAACCTTAACACCAAATACAGAACATGTTGAAGAGTTCAAACTGTTCCAAAGGGCTATGCATGTCTTTCAAGGTATGCTAATTTTACTTTGTAATGATTGTATTGTATATAAAGCTTTCACACTTAATACTAGTTCTCTGTTCAATAAAACATTAAGATAAAGTTATGATACAAATATTGTTATTCTGTTCTTATTTTTAAATCAGCACCTGAAGGAAATGTGTTAAAAACTAAAAATTATTTTATTTATTTATTTATTTTTTTATTTTTTTTATTTTTTTTAATTTATTTTATATTGATATAGCGCAATTTAACAAACAAGATTAAAATAATTATTTTTGATTGGTTGAAATAAAAAATTTGATTAAAGGTTTATTTTTCCCAAAAATAGTACAAACACATATACAAACACATATTGCAACACATGTATACACATACATACATATACATAAAATGCTTGAAACCATGTATCACAACATAACAATATGGTACTTATACATAGTTAATTATGTCGTATTATATAAAAGAAACATGAAACTTCGAACTTTGTCTGAATAGTGCGGTATCCACTTAGAATAATATGATAGCATACCAATAGTTCTTCTTAACGAAGCTGTGTCTGTAGGCAGTGGTAGATTTTATAGTGGTCTGAGTCTGTCCTGATCAGGTCTAATAGTTCTGTTATTTATCTCATAGCCTAATAGTTTTTTGACTGAAGAGAATAGCTGCTTTTCTTATAATTTATGTTAAGTCCAAATTTCTTGACAGCAGCAAGAAACTTATTTAGGTTACTATCATGTTAATGTTAATCCTTGCCACACACTGTAATGTCATCCAAATATGCAAAGGTTCCATCTAGATTTTCAAAAGATATAATGCCGTCGATCACCCTCTGGAAACAAGCTACACCATTTGTTACCCCAAATGGAATTTTGGTAAATTGATAAAGCCTACCCCCAGCTTCAAAAGCAGTGTATTTATTTTCAGTCAGGTTACTCAATAAAGGAGGAGGTTCAACTTGAGCATGAGGCAGAGAATAGACAATACTTAAGTGGAGATTTATTTCCACCAAAATTCAGTTGAATTTGAGAATGATATTTCAGTAAATCATGACCTACTATGACATCAGCACAAAGATTTTATAATACTGCAATTTTTGTTCTTGTGTATGAATGCTCAAGGATTTTTACATTTACAATACAGTAGCTAACAATTTGAGAACTAAGTTAATCAGATGCCATTGAAAACTTGCAAGATCCAGGGAAAAGTCTGATTTAACTCTGACAAACAAATGAATCACCTAAAAAAACTCTCTGAGCTTCCAGTATCTATTAATGTCTTTGCTTCATATTTGTCAATGGTTACTTTAACTACAGCATGTTTTAACCATGAAGAGAAGCTGCTGTAATAGTAGCAACAACATTTGAACTCTTAACATCATTAGAAGTTTTAAAGTTACTTTTCTTTAGTCTTGACCTACAGACCTTAGAGTAATGCCCTGATGTAGAACAAATGTTACATATAACGTCTACATATAGCTGGACAGTTTTGCGCGGATGCCAACTGTATCCACAAAAGTAGCATTTAGCAGAAAGGGACAACCAAAAGCTGTGAGTCTTGGTTGTCAGGAGGAACATTTGTGGGTATAGTATCATTTAAAACAACATCAACATTAGAATAACATGCTGATTGATTATGAGCTGCTTCTAATGCAAGAGCCTGATTAGAAGCTTCTTCCAGAGTTAAAGAGTCGCTATCGAATTGAAGACAAAAGTCCACTGAGAAAACCACCTGAATAAAGTTTGTAATCTTATTTTTGTAATCTTCAGCAGTAACTGCCATACTCAGTTAGTTATTGTTATTAAACTAAAGGATTTTAAAACGTTAAAATAATAATTAAAAAAATTAAAAATCTCATAATATTACATCATATTCACAAGTAATACTTTGTAGTTAAACAAGAACTTTTGTAAAATAGTTTAAAAAAAGAAACATGTGCAAAATATTAAAGTGGTAGTCCACCCTACCTAGTACTTCTTCAAAATTTGTAACAATTTGTTTTAGGAAAAGTTAAAATACAACATTACCTTTGACATCATTTGTTAATTAGGTTATGTTGACTGTGAAAAGACTTGCATTAGTTTTTTGAAGCCTGATCCCAAAACACCTCTACAGTGTAATTAATTGTAATTTTTCATACATATAAACTTATAATTACTCTTTGTTGTTCAGCTAACTTTTCAAATATTTGTATTCAGTTGCAGCTGTTGCTAAGTTATGAAAGTGTTAATGTTTACTTTACCATATATTAGATTTGAACCATCAAGAAATGTAAAAATTTATCAAGCTCATTTTAATAATATGACAGATTTAATAGCTAGTAGGTGGAGTCTTAAAGTTAAAACTATTTCAAAATAACAAAAAGTACCCCTTACAGTGAGATTTTAAAAATAACACATGAAACATTAAAATCGGTTAAGAAACCAGAGAGTATTTCCCTGCACAACACCTTTATTGTATTAACCCTCCGAGCATCGGCCGACTTGTTTTAAGTCGACAGCACCTTTCTCTGAACGTTGCCGTCTTATTTTAAGACGGCGGGCACTTGCCGATCAAATTAATTCAACCCACACTATTATTGGCGTAATATTATAATATTATATAAATATATATATAATAATATAACAACAGAGTGTTTATTTCAGAAGAGGGCCTGTGTTAGCAGTAGGGTACAAACAAACAAAAATCCCGAAAACCAGTATACCTTTTGTCAACAGCTTGTCATGTCCAAGACCTACGGGTTCAAAAGTCACCATGAGGCTGTAAAGCCATACATGATACAGCAGTATAATTTATACATGGGTGGAGTGGACATGAAAGATAAATCCATCTATCACATATCATGCTCGCGGACCACCACTCGCTATTGGAAAAAAATCTTTTATAATCTCCTTGATATGGCAATTTTTGACTCCTTCATCTTATATTCAAAAAACACAGACAAGCCTATGCCCAGAAGAAAATTTGTGATGGTTCTAATTGATGAACTCACAAGAACAGCACCAGAAGAAGTAGCCCCTCAGCCTGCTCCAACATCAGTAGAACATTTTATTATTGTGTACTTAGCAATACCAAATAGGTAAAAATTCAAATTTGTGCATATCCATGTAAGTTTGTATAACATTATAAATATATTCATAGAAATATTTACTAAAATATTTTTTTCTCTTTCACAGGCTGTTGCAAAAAGAAATTTTTTTAAATTTAAATTTTTATATAATCCTATTCTGTGATTCTTTACAAGAAAAATTATGTATAATACTCTATATTTAAACCATTCTTAAGATTTTTATGAATTATGCAAAAGGACTGCAAAACCTATAAAAACAGGTGGACGTTTAGGGAAATATGATGGACGCTCGGAGGGTTAACATTCAGGATGAATAATAAGTGTGGATCATCCATATTAAATTTTTAACAACCGAAATTAGACAAACTAAACTCAATACCTATACATCTGTGGGGTACAAAACTACACTTTTCGATTAGTATCACTAGATTGTCCCTGCTCCCAAAATACCAAATTAACATCAAATCAAGACCTACAATTGTCCTGGCTTATACTGTTGTTTAGCATAAATGATTGTCTGTGAAAACAATATTATGTAATGCTATTGTATTATTATCAATATTAAGGTTTAAATTTGTTACTGTGCAAAACTTTACTTGCTGATATTTAGGAAATATTTAATGTTTTTGAAACAACGAGACATTTGGATTCTCTACAACACATTGGAAAACATCAAAAGACATTACATTGCTAGTAGTGGACTTGTGGTTTTCTGGTTCTGGGAAATTCCTTGTCTCTTCAAAATTTTTATGGTCTTTTGCACTCCTGAGCTTTGGAATAGGGTTCTGATTTGGAAAGGAGTAATTGAGTATTTCTCACCCCATTATAAGATCTAATCCGATCTTTATAATCATGTATCATTAAAATAGTTATACATTCATGTTCACTGAGCTCTGTACTGGACAACTAGTAGTTAAATAAATGATTAATCACTTCTAAACTTTGTGAACATCATCGTCAAACTAATGCACATTCACTTGAGTCAAACTGATAGGACTAGAGACTTTTTGTCAAGGCTTATCAAAGCTTGCTAGGAATGTCATTGTGGGTTTGCTCGCAATTAAACAATGAATACTTCATTCGATTCCGATTTGTTACTTTTCCGATTAAAAATATTAAAAATTTGAACTATTCTGCATTTTTTTATTGGCTTAAGATAGCCACTTCTTTATTTCACTGTTTATTTCTTTTACAAAGACCTTTCAAACAATGTGTAACTTGATGGAGGTTTACATTTAACATTTTTAAGTTGGACCCAAGATTTGTGTTTTGTTTGGTGTAGAGGCAGAGAGGGTGGCCCAGTTTACAGCCAGTTGTGGTGGAGATGGGACGCTGACCTTCCTTGGACAACTCATGTCGCAGTCTCACAGCAGTCTGCGTGACCTGTACCAGTGCAGCCACCCACAGTTGGATAGGCTGGTCAGTGTGGCCACCGCGGCTGGTGCTCTTGGCGCTCGGCTTACTGGAGCTGGGTGAGTTGAGGTCTACGTCATAAGGTGTCGATTAATGTAAATAAGAGTTTATATAAAAGTTAAGAGTTGTTTTGCTTTTACTGACGTGAAGTGATATTTACTTTATATGTGTACTATCTATATATACCTGTACGTTATGCATATATGTATCACATATGTATTGTACATACTCTGTTCCAAAGATATTGTTGTTAGTCACTGCAATTATAATTAGATCTGAAACTAAGTTGTTTTGGAGTGATGCTGGCAGGCATTTAGGATGGTAGTAATTCAATTTATTGTAAATGAGTCTCTCAAATATAACATACAGTTAAAAAAATGTTGGGTGGTAGCTGCTGGTTTGTTGAATTTTGAATATTTTGAAAATCTAAATAGTAAAATAAAGCTATTTGAGAGTATTTTGTTATAGAAAAATAAATATCAGCGTTTAGTGCAACAAACATGGTAGTCCCCATAGACCTTCATCGTAATCACTTTTAGTAACTGATTACAGAAATTAAATCATAAATTATTTAATATCCATGTTGGCAATTGGCTGAAATGCACTGTTTGCTATCTTTTGTATCAAAGACCAAAGAAAGGTTATTGTTCATAATCCATTTGGCTAGGCATGTTTATTGTCATATGAGTATCTCGATTGGCTATGATGGTTTATGTAACCGAGATATACAACACAAAAAGTGGAAGATTATGATGCCATCGTGTGTTTGGGTTTTTTTTTTAACATTTACTGTGACAATTTCACACACTAACTGTCAGTGTAAATATAAATGTTGTCTCTATAATTTTTGTGAATTATGGACATATCATTAATGTCTGGTAGAGTTAAGTATCCATGCTATAAATTCTATGGTCTAATTAGCCTACATTATCCTACTAGTTTTTAACTAGGAGTATTGCAGCTTGCACAATGTGTGAGGTTTGCCAAGTGACTGAAGTTGTCCTAAAGAGTTGGGCAGTTTATCTTTTACATTTTCAGGCAATGTATTATTTTTACTTTGATGGTTATCTAATACAGAAAGATCAATCCAGTCCAGTCTTTGTGTTATGATTTAAGATCCCCTATATAACTAGAAGTATGGGGTTATTTCATATACCCCAATCTTCTCTCTTGATTAGTATTAAGTTGTGTCAACAGCATTAGACAAATTTAACTTAGAATGAAGGTGTTTCTCTAAATCTGTATGAATCCCTTTAAAATAGAGTGGCATTCTTGGATTGATTTTTATATAATCAGACTATCTTCAAAGGTTTGAGATTGGCAGAATAATTTTTTTTAACTCATACTAGGATTAAAATAAATAGCTATTAGGATGTAAAATTCTGGGTTCATCCATTATTACATCAAGGCAATATTAAGTCTGAGTTATTTATTTGAACCTCAGCAGGGCAGTTGGCAATAATTAATTTTTGTGAAAATGTAAAATTTTGGTATACCGCAATAAATTTTTGTTATGCAATGAAATTTGAAACATTAGAAAAATGGGTACTTTGGGATTATACCGACCACACCCAGACATGAATCGTTATTTCACATTTCGTTTCTACTGATTACTAGATTAGCGTAGAACAATATTTCGTCAATATAAAACAGGAATTGTCTTATCGCAAACCCCTCCCCATCCTCAGACAGAGGTCAAAGTCGAGCGTCTAGTAGATAACGTGATTGCAGTCTCGCCGCCCGTTCAGCTGGTGCATCGCTTTGTTGTACTTCCGTGTTTTACCTCTACATTTCTCCAAACACAAAAATTCAACAAAAACAATCATTTACCAAACTAAACTCTTTATTAAAAAAACACTAAAAACTTGTTTTTATTCTTGATCACATTCCGCCACCCAAAATGCGAGTGCCTCCGGCCATCAGCGCGGGCATTGACAGCACCTTCGGTGCTGCCCCGCGCTGATGTCGACGAAAGAAAAACATCCCTCGAGATAGTACCTATCAGTAAAATATCAAATTCTAGAGGGGCTAATCAGAAATATAAATTGAATTGTAATGGAAAGGCAATTATGTACCGTGCAAATCACGTGATGCCGCGCGGCCTGCCGTAATCAGGATTCTCGAGAAAGATAAGATAACAGCGATCACAATACCTGGAAATGCTTGTAAGTTTGTAATTTTGTAATTGAAGAGTTGTTTTTTCGTTCTATCATGTTTGTTTCTATAAATTTCTATTTTTGTGTTCTTCATACTAGTGTGGTCGGTATAATCCCAAAGTACCGAAAAATGTTCTCCTATATTGTTATGTAAAACTGAAATTACCAAATATTGTATCGAAAAACATTATGGTTGTACAATATTTTTACAAAAAACAAATCAATATAAAACACAAGAAAAGTTTTGAAAGGAAGCAATTTTTAAGTATTTAGTGATTTTGTAATAGTTGATAATGTTTTTTGTACAAAGAAAAATAATCAACTACATATCTAAAAATTCTAACTTAGAACAAAAACTCTACATACACTCCACTGTGTGTGTACAGTATGTGTGTTTTTTTTTCAATTATTTTTTACAAAATTTAATCACTATTTTGTTCTGTGGCATGATTTTAGTTCATAACACTGATTTTAAGTCATCAAACTCTTTTTGTGATAATAAGAACAAGAATATTTTACCTGTCGTTCAGGTTTACAAAAACATTGACGATGTCATTCATATTGAGCAGTATTTAGATGTCATTACGATAATATTAAGATTCATAGGAAATAAGTTAATAAATAAAGTCAGATAAAATAGTAATTGTATAGTAAAATCTGAATAAACTTAATCGCTATGAAAATTAGAAACTAAACTAACAATAGAAATAAAACAACTTTAACATTTACTAACAAAATATGAATTAATTTTAAAACAAAATTCAATAGATATACTGTAAAAAAAAAAAAAAAATAACAATAAGTGCAGTGGTGCATATTATTATAATTGTACAGTAACTAAATTATTAGTTTAATAAGCCTTGAAACAATTTTGCACGACATACAAATGTACAGCAGAATTTGGCATTGTTCACACGGCCATCATTATTTTCAAAATAATTCTACAAAACTTTATAAATTCAGAGTTATGCAAGTTTTCACGATCCATTATTATACATAATGTAAACAAACTCATACAATATTGAGTACAGCTGAGCAAAACAGACAATGATAATGAACAAAAATCTGGTAAATCACTGCACTCATGGAAATGAAATAATTTGGATAGTTTGTTGTTGCATCCAAAAACTCAGGAAGGAACAAACAGTCAATGATATCTAGTGGAAATACAGCGGATTAAGTTGACAGTTTAATGCCAAATGCCTTACGCATCTTACCAGTGCGTAACTCTGCATTTGGCTCGGCCGAACGGCTCATAAGATTAAGATTAACCAGCATATGTGTCTACCCCATTAGATTAAGATGAAGGAATTATTTACAGTATGCGTTAGAATGACAGACATGCTTATTAAAAAAGCAGTTCCACTAATACCTAAAATAGTTTATGAGGTTTAGCTGAAAATGTTGTGATGAGAAACTTGATCCTGACTCTTTATCAAGGAATCGTTATTTATTGTAAGTAACAAATGTTCCGTCAAACAGGCTAACTTGGGACAGTTTTCAACTTTCCCGCCGTTTTATGTCTACTCTTAGTGGAAAGTTTGCTTTCTCATGTAAAACTTAGGTCTTAGTTAGAACTTTTAAAAAACATTTTCAAATTTTCGCTAAATTACCCAGGTTGCTAAAAAAAAATTAAAAACATTGTGTCCCAAGTTACCCTTGAAGGTTGGCTAACTTGGGACAG
Source organism: Homalodisca vitripennis (assembly GCF_021130785.1). Classification (NCBI taxonomy): domain Eukaryota; kingdom Metazoa; phylum Arthropoda; class Insecta; order Hemiptera; family Cicadellidae; genus Homalodisca; species Homalodisca vitripennis. The sequence continues at coordinate 60,022,025 of NC_060207.1, forward strand.
TCATATAAATTCTGTGTTAAAGAGTTGTTAAGGTCTCTGCAGGTTAACTTGAGACTGAGAACTTTGTGGTAAACATTGTTCATGCTAAAATAACATTGATTCAACCAATTTTACAGTACGTTAATGGTGTAAATAATGAAGTACCATACTATATTTTCCCCATTGGGAAAAAAATAAAACGAACAAAGAACGTGAGGAAAAAATAAATTAAGACTCAAGTGTGAAATACATAATTATTTTAATTTGAAAAACAAAGTGTTCCATAGTACACATGGAATTAAAACTATATACTTAGTCCATTTCATATGGAAAAATATATCTTCCCCTTGACACATTGATGGGCTTAACTTCCTCCAAGATCTGTGAGAAATCCACGGTCATAATGTCATTGATTTCTGGAAAAATATACACATTCATGGCTTTGGTTGATCTTCTAAAAAACTTTACTTCAACATCAGAGTTTTTAACACATAAAACCTTGCCGATAAACTTTTTTACACTTTCCTTTTTAGTTCCCTTGTCATACAACACTTCAACCACTACGAAAGAATCAAGAGTGAGATCTTGCAGTTGCACAGTTTTTTTAGGCAGCGCACCACTACAACCTGGTCTTTCAAGCTGCTTTTCTTCGCTGACATCTTCATCCTCAGAGGAAAAGTGCATCTCATCAGACATATCATGAAGAGAATAGTGTCCATCCGAATCCTCGTCACTGGATTCTTCAGCTGTAGGCTTTTTTCTCTTGATTGGTCTAGTAGTTTTTGCTTCTGTTGTTTCAGGTTCACTAGAGTTCTTAATTAAGTCATCCTGGATCACACTTTTTCCTGGAGCAACATCAATTTTTTTCTTCTTTTGTTTTCTTAGTGGAGTTGTTTCACTTTTTCGTGCCTCTTCAAGGTAAGCTTCAAAGCTGTTTACAATGAGAGAGTGATTAGAACCACTGATTGCACTGTCTTTAGATTGCGGCTCTTTTTTCTTAGCCAACCTCTTTAAAACCTGATCTCTGTTCAAATGACCAACACCTGATGCTTTGAAACCTGACTTAACATTGTTGACAGTTGCTTCCTGGCCCATAGAAACTAAACATTTATTCAGTAGACAAGGGAAAACATCTTTTGAAACTCCTCCACGATTTTTGCTCTTCCATTCATCCAAAACTTCTCTCCACTTCACCTTTAGGGGTTTGAAAAATGCTACGTCAAGCGGCTGGCAAATACCTGTGCTGTTAGGTGGTAGAAAAACAAATCTTTTTTTGTTCTTTACACACTCATAAATTGACGAATCAATTATCCTCTCGGGGTGGCGTATTCCACGCTGTACTATAACATTTTTTCTTCCCGGGTCATCTGTTAAGTTTGTTTCATCATAATTAACAATTAGATGAGGGTCCACGTCTTTTAGTGTTGCTGTAAGTTCATCAAAGTACTGATTCACTGTTTCAGCATTCACACCTGCTCTGGATCTTTTAACATTTTGACATAAGCGTTTTGTCAGGGTATTTGAATATCTTTTAACAAAAGAAATAGTCCAATCTCTGCCTGGCATGTTGTTCTGAAAGCTTCTTTCACTTACATCTTGCCTGTCCAAAAATGATTTCACAACTAGTCGAATATAAAAAATGGTAAAGGGAAATCCCCAATCTCCAGCCAAAGATATACACTCTGCTATTACTTCCTCACTTTCTTGATCAAACACATATGGACAGCCAACCTTCCCAGTGTTTTTTTTCATTTTTGTATCGGTTTAAAGTTGACTTCGACACACCAAACATTTCAGCCGCTTTGCGAAAGGACATGCCTTTTCCAACTTCCGTAAGTGCTTTTTCCATTTGTTCATGATCAAAGTCTTTATATTTTCTCTTTTTTAAGTTCTTTTCTTTCTTTTTTCCATCCATTTTAGTCAATTTGGAACAATAAAACACATTATTAGTTATTATACACTTTTATACACATAAAAAAAACAGAGCAGGTTAACTTGGGACACTGTCCCAAGTTAGACCACTCAGTGCCTGTGGGAATTTTTTTTTACTAGTCAACTAAAGTTGGCAGCACTGGAAGATCAAGACATTGAAAGTGTACTACATATTTGAGGTTATGTTTTGAACTAATTCAAACCCTAATACATTTAAGAGTAATGTGTGTACAAGCAAAGTTTTGCAAGGTTCAATTTTAATGATAAGATTATAAGTACATGTTTTAGTTACTGAATGACACTTACCTGATGATTAAAAGTCCAGAATGTGATGAAAAACCAGTAAAAATACACTGACAGCACACTCAAACTCTTCAAAGCTCATTAACTCAACTCCACATGGGAGCAGTAAAAAAAATAAACAAAACAACAAAACGTCCCAAGTTAACCTACTGTCCCAAGTTAGCCTGTTTGACGGTTTATGTGTTGTCTTTATGCGGACACATATTACCATTACAAAAGTTAAGGATTGAAGAAAATTATTGTAGCTTATGACTAAAGTTGTGGCTTTGATAAACAATTATTGACATATAACAAGGAAAAGCAAGAAAAAAGCAAAATCTAACAAATCTATCAAGACCACACAACTGAACAGGAACAGCTTATAACTAATCACATAAATAGAATTTAATCATTGGAAATTAAAAATATACAGATGAACAAAAGGCTTACTACCGCTAAGGAAAAAGTCCTTTCTGAAACCAGAGAAATAGAAACTCAAACACCAACTAATTATGCGCTTCCACCACGAACTCATCTCTCTTGCTAGAAATTGCACAGTTGAAAGTAAGGCAGGAGCAAATGGAAAACAAACTTATGAGCCTCAGTGAACAAATTCACAAATATGGAGTTATCCACGCACAAGAGGAAACTCTGGAAGAACCACTACAAAAAGCTACACCACCACCTCCAAAAATTGAAAATCTCTGCAATAACACAAACACCAATAGCGTAAATACCTCAACTAGAAACAAAAGGCTTAGAGAATGCAGGGGAAAAAACTTCTTCAGTGTCTCCCTCCAAAATGCTAGGTATTTGGCTGCAGGCAAAGGTGGCTCGCAGTCAGAGCCAAAGCTCCATATTTTCAAAGTCAGCAAATGCCCACCAATCACGGCTAAACAGCTAGGAGAGAATGAAACGTTAGAAGAGTTCTTCAACACAAACTTTAATGAGGCTTTAAATTTATGTCCTCTCCTTTCTGTGGATGTTGACTGTACAGAACACCAAGAGAACACAAAAGCAATAGACACTTCAGTATTACCCCAACCTATAGTAGAACACTTACCCTTAGTAAAAGCAACGAGAGAAAACTATACTGTCCCAAAGACCGACACTAACTCTGCTCTTGTGATATCGCCCACACAGGCACCCTCACAATCCAGGCAACATACATCAAACCAGCAATCTTTTTTAGACAAACTCAAGATGAAGGACACGAGGTCATAGTTGAATCAACAATAAGGTCCACACAGAATCAAAATAAACTACAAAAACTCACCATAGCTCACCATAATATTGATGGCCTTCAAAACAAAATCGACAGACTGACTCATTTTTTGCACAACTCTAACCCAGACTTAATAATTCTCACAGAACATGGTCTAAGTAGAGAAAAGCTGGAAAACACGAGAATCCTTGGCTTCAGTCTCATAGGTGGTTTTGCCAGACAGCGGCACCAAAAAGGTGGAGTGGCTGTATTTGCGAACTTAAAACTGGAAAACAAAATAGCAGTAAACATCTATATCAAGAACTATATCAGAACTTATATGCGAAAGTATTCTTCTGAAAATTGAGCTTAAACAAAAATTTCTTCACCTACTAAGCGTATACAAGCCACCTTACAGCAACTTGGAAAACGCAATAAACTTTTTTATCATCGGAACTAGACAAAAATCGTAAACATAAATGACCCGATACTGGTGATGGGAGATGTAAATGTTTGACAACCTGGTTGACAGTTGCGACAAAAGAACTCTGGATGAAATGCTCCTTAGCTACGGCTTGAGAAGGCTTCAACTACCTCCAACCAGAATAACTAGTCATAGTCGGACCTCTATAGATTTTGTCTGTACAAACACCAGAGAAACACTAATAATTACTAGAGTGCAAAAAACAGGTCTCTCGGACCACACTGCACAGCTATGTACTATCATCACCGATATGACAAAGCAAAACACTGAACCAATCACAGAGAAGACAATTCACTACACGAACAGTGCAGGAACTGAAGCACAATCTTCAAGCACAAGATTGGTCAAAAGTCATACTTACTGAGGACGCGGAAGCTGCATACAAAGCATTCAATGCAATCCTGCAATCTGCTATGAACATAGCGTGCCCTCTCAAGATAATAAAGAATAGAAGAAAGTTCACCAAAAATATTTGGGACAGTGAAAGTCAGACTCTAAAATTGCTGTACTTGGAGGCCCTGAACAGAGAACTCATCACTGGTCACCCTGATGATAAAAAAGAAACAGCTCGAAGGAAAAAAACTTACGATCAAAAACTCAAAACACTTCGAAAACAGTGCAACTCAGCTTATATAGACAGGTTTGACAACAAATCAAAAGCCATGTGGAGAGTTATAAAATAATGAAAGAAAAAAAAAATCAACCAAAAATCAACTGGAATGTTTGAAAATAAATGAAGACATCTCGGATTCTCCAAAGGTCATTGCCAACCATTTGAATAACTTCTTTGCTACAACCGCTGACAGAACACTTAACAAAAAATGGAAATAGACCAACACCAACGTCTACAATAGAACTAAATAACCTGCTCCAAATTCCAAAATTAAATTTTTTTGAAACAGATGAACTAGAAATTGAAAACAATTATTGACTCGTTAAAACCAAAAACATCAACAGGTGAGGATGAGATCTCCTCCAAACTAATTAAAACAATGCAAACACGAAATCATCATCCCACTAACAATAGTTGTCAATAAATCACTCTCTTAAGGAACATTTCCCAGTGATCTGAAACTCCCCCCCCCCCCCCCACCCCCCCCCCCCCCCACCCCCCCCCCCCCCCACCCCCCCCCCCCCCCACCCCCCCCCCCCCCCACCCCCCCCCCCCCCCACCCCATGTGGACGACCCTCGTATTTTTCTGTATGGCTTATTTATTATATTTTGAAAACTTTTTTCTATGTTGTAGAGCATAAAGGTTCTGAAAATAAAAATATATTTTTAGCGGTTTTTTTTAATGCTTTTTTATGTAAAAATGTTCATGCAAATCCTAAGAAGTGTTTTTTTTCAAGAAATAAAAGTTGTAAAAACACACTATATAGAATCAGAAAATGCTTAAAATGAAGACAATGTATCATAATAAAAAACCCATTATCTAATAATTATTGTCTAAGTTCACCTGATTTATTTAACTAGGTCACTCATGGTGTTCAATAAATAAAAATATAATGAAATATTTTTAATGAAGTATTTGTAATCTAGGGTTAGGCTTAGGTATAAACAATTTTTATATCACAATTTAGCCATTACAGACCTGTGAATGTTACTAAATTACTTTACAATAAATGAATCACAAATAAACCATTTTTTTACAGTAACGTTTTATATACAAACTTAGAATTCACAAATAAATGTTTAGAAAACATAACGAGTAATGATGGTGCATCAACATGGCCGAAATTATAAAGTTTGATACACAAAATAAACACTTATAATTTACTTATTCTACTAATTTAATTTATTCTACTTAATTTACTATATCATTGAATAGAAAATTTCCACAAGGAAACATTTGATGTCGTTTGGTACTAATACTGTAATAATATTTAGAGAAACAAAAAATACTAGCAACTAGTTTCACTAGTCGTCTAACATTACAGAAATGTCGCAAACAATGGTTGCGTTGAAGGTCATTCTCCACAACATATATCAATGAACAGATATTTGAAGCAGATGATTTTGTTAAGAAAAGAAATTCTGAACACAGTGATGTAGCCAAACTAATTCCTATACGAAATTTTCTGCAGCAAAAGTATAAGGAAAAAGTCATGTTTTATCGCCATCTCTCGAAGTGCATGACAAGACACGGAAAAACCAACATTTGTATTGCAACTTTATAATTTCGGTACATACTAATTACGCATTATAATTCAATAATCTATATATCAAATTAATCTGTGAAACATCCTGATTAATTTGGTATAATATTTGTCCTATTTAAGTTTTAATTTCGATAACAAAAGTTTGATTAAATAGAGACTGCAAAATCGACTAATGGCTAGTCGTTCAACATTGGAGAAATATTTTTTAGCCACTAGTCGTCTAACAGATGAAGGTTTAATAACTATTATATAATGCAAAATTATTTTATGGAAACAGATCGCTGGAAATTGGTTCCATGGCTCAGACAGGCCAAATTTATCTAATGGATACCATCACACTTGTTTCCAGAAGTGGGTGTTTAACTCAACCACATATAAAAAAATCGGAGGGGTTCAGTTAAGATCCTGGTACAAGTTGGTAGGCTTTACTATTGATATAAAACTTATTGTTTAGGGACATAAAATAATAAAATTGAAGATGCAAGGAATAAAATTGCTTTCTATTTTACCACTTGTATCTTGTGATAATAATTACACGTTAAAATTAAAATGAACTATAATCCTTATAAAATAATTAAAAAAAAATATAAATTTATACTTTTAAAACTATATTTGTTAAACACTAAGTAGGAATAAAAAAAAATGTATATTACTTGTTTAATTTTACCTTCCCTATAGTTTCTGAATATGTGTTTAACATAACAAAATAGCATGAACAAAAATTTTATATATAAGATTTATGAAATAAAGTTCAGCAGAAATTAACTGGAAAATCAGAATAACAAAAGATAATCCTTTTCTTTTCAGAATAACCCTTTTAGTGTCAATATCCGTATATACTGATATTTGAAAAACTACTGAGAAATGCTAATGCCCGTATATATGTTTGGTTATTGTGAAAACTACAGAAGCATGTTGACTTCCCATATTATATTATGTATTATGTTGGCCATTAGTGGTAAAAATTCTACTGTGATAATTTTTTAATGTATTATAAAGTTGTTGAGGTATTAACAATCAGAAAAATCCAAATTTCAAGAAAAACACAATGTATACCAATTTTGTAAGATTAATTAGATGTTTTAAAATTTAGTGTAAAACAACACAAACAAGTAAAAAATGTAGCTTTTTATAAAATAACATAAACTTTTATAGTTTTAAGAATATTATTAAAAACTTTTGAATTTACTTTAATTTTTTCTTTTAATTAATGTTGTTTTTATAGTGGAATCATTTATTCAAAGTGCTATTTTTCATGTAAAACTGAAAAAGTATATATTGTAAGTTAATATTTTTTTTAATTATTACATTTAAATATACTGTATAAGGTTTGTTATTTTTCATCGTACTGAACAGTTTATATTTCTAAATAAATTTTTATGAATTTCACTAGCAGTTACCCGCGGCTTTCACACAATTTCATAGGTTGTAGCACCTCTATGAGCACTTCTGGTTAGAAAATATGTTAAAAAGTGTATATTTATGGTCATTGTAATTTATCCTATCTTAGTATTTTTTGTTTCATAGCTGATTTTGCTCCTTTCCCGAGCATAAAAATATATACAGCCCTGAGAAGCCTACTTCTGTTAAAAGAACTACTAATTTAGGTTTCATAACAGTCTTTAAATGTAAAGTAAAAGTTAGATTACATTCATTATCTCTTACATCTGAACCACTAGCATGTACCTATTGCCCTGCATGCTATTTAGTAGGCTGGTTCGAGTGAATCATATTTCCAACGCCTATGTTGAGATTGCCTTGTTACCACGATCTAAAAATATGTCAAAGATTCATAATGATGGTAATTGTTATTTACTTCGTTCTTAGTATGTTTTGTTCCTTAGTTGATTTTGTTTTGTTTCCCGACCGAGAAAATGTATATCACAGATCAGAGAAGCCTACTTCTGTATGAACAGAACTAAAATGGGTTTTATATCAGTCTTTAAATTAATAGTAAAAGTTTTAAAAATATTTTGGAACATTTAATGCTGGAGATGGTACATTAATTCAAAAGAACAGTCCAGTGAAATTTCATCTAGCATAGTTCTTGTGGACTGCTTCAAAGGGAGTCTTCAGAGTCAAATTCTGACCTTCTTATGTTTTAGAATATTTTGTCATTAATTTCATCAGTTTCAATACATTAGGTGTCTGCAAGGGCAAATATACACAATATGTATTAAAATTAAAACATATAAGTAAAGTGTGATTGCATCCACATCAGTAAATAGCTCACAAATCAGGGAAACATTGGAAATAACAAGTGCACACTCTAGCGGCAGTTAGTGTCCTACCCATCCACAGTTAATGTGAAGGGATAGTTGAATGAGGATTACTTGACTGGCCAAGCTCAACTGTCTTTGAAACAATTATCTTGCAGGCAAATTGCACAACTCCAGCAACAGTGCCTTTTAGTGAATATCAGAATTCTATACTTGTGTTCATTTTCTTCTCTGTAGGACTGTAAAAGGAGGAAAAAGTAAAGCCTTCTGCAGGTTATTCTGTATGGGTGAATTGAAATGAAAAGTGCCATATTATAGAGGGCGAAGTTAGGACTTGAAAATCCTCTCTACCACTTAATGTGTTGTGGGTGAGAGGGTGGGTGATCTAAACCACATTTTTCTGAGATCGGTGGAATAGCCTCTCTGAGGGTGATATTGTCTATACAATAACCACAACACATTCACCTTCAGATGTAGTTGTACAGGGGATTGATGGAGTTGGGTAGCTAAAGATATGTCTCCTAGGGATGCCTCCTCTATCAGTACACTATAGTGCTACCGAGTGACTGGACTACAATTGTACAACTTCCAGAGTCAGCCTTTATGTTGTGTTAGTATTAACTGGTTATAAGACATCCTGTTGAATAACTATAGCTAATTCTTGTAATTACAGTTTGTATATAAGAGTGTTCAGTCATCTTAATCCAAACGGGATATCCGGTCAGTGTAATAGCCAAGTCTACAGGTATGGTATCCCAGTGGTTCAGATTCCATATATAACTTCCTAGGTTTTAATTGGTTATTAGCTATTTATAAATTATTCTTTTTGTAGAAATAGATGATCCTTATGTGTAGTGAAAAAAATATAGATCCAATCATCATACATGTCCTTCAGTTGTGTGTGATGTAAAATCCATAGACTTCTTGGGTACAGATAATAAAAATGTTGGAGGGCTTGATCTCTGTGTTATCACTCTTATAAATGACAGATAAGATTCTCTCACAATGTTTTGATTCTGATAACTACATTACTAGTACTAATTAGTTAAAGATATCATTATCAGTCGTTTCACCTAACTCTGAGCCACATATCGCATTTATTTTTTACTAAATCAGAATGAACTATGACCTAAAGCAATCTTGATATATTGTTTCTAAGATTTTAAATTTGTTTTTATATGGTAGTAACTTATATCAAAAATTAAAGAACTCATGATTATAAAACTTTGAAGATATGGTTTTTTGCAGTAGCAGTTGCTTTAGTTTATTGGTTAGATTTTGTTATTTTTGGACTTAACAAAAAGGAACAAATACTTCAATTTAACCCATCAAGCAATTATTACAGAGTGGTTTTCATTATATTCTCAAAACTTTCACTGTGCTTTGAAACGATTTGTAATATTTTTGTACAATCCTATTTTTAACTCTTACAAAAATATTCATGCTCTGATCTCAAACAATAACAATAGAGATCACAAAGAATTTAATATAATTGTTTAATAATACTTAAATATGTGTAGAATGTAGAAAATAATATGAATCTAGATATAAAAAGATATATTTAGTTTTTTCTAACTTTAATTTTTGGTAACTAGCATGCAAATAGTATACTAAAACCTCTACTTTATAGAACCTCCTGTTATATAAATTTCCACTTCTTTACTCATCTAATGGCCATTGTTATTTTTAATCAATTATAAACTTTTTTAATTAATTAATGAAAATTAATGAATCACAGCTGTTTTTACCCTAAGATGTTCATCATAAAAAAAGATAAGAAGATTCAAATGAAACCAAACTTCACTGTTAGAGCGATTGTTCATTGGTCGAGTGACACTCATTTTGCAATAAAAATTACAAAATAAACAAAAAGTTTAATTTTTACTGTATGTGTAGTGGTGGTTGTAATGTAATTAAAAAATAATTGTTTGTTGCCATAAAGCTCATTGTATCAGGAGTATAATACTGTATGTCAAACACTGTTTTGAGACCTCAACCATATTATTATACACATCTGAGGAAAGTATCCTGGACCATTTTTTCTTTTGATAGGTATTTCATACCTCATGATTACTGAAAGTTACCTGTAGTTCTAGAAATCGAGCACTTTCAGTACATACATATTCCAAAGTAAGTTACAATGACCATAAATATATACTTTATGACATATTTTCTTGATCGTGATTGCAAGGTAAACCCAACATTGGCATTGGAAATATAACTCACTCAAACCAGAAGTTTTCATACCCTATGAAATTGTGTGCGAAGTGGCAGATAACTACTAGTAATATTATGAAACTTAAACCAAACTCTATCTTGAAAGCTATAAATATTAACTTATTTCCATCCTTGAACTAGTTAGTGTGAACATTTCTAACTGGTATTTTTCATTCAATGCTTGAAAATATCAGCTACGTAAAACCAATTAAGTTATTTATCAAGTACCATAAAGTGAATTATAGACTTTTTAGATCAAAGTAGAGATAAAATGTTATTTTTGTTAGTAATATGATAATTTTTATCATCTTATCACAGTAGACAGTCAAGGTCATTATCATTAAAGTAAACAGTTAGTCAAGGAAATAGCTTTTGCTGTTTTGGTTCTACTAGTAGGTCAGAAGTCATGATAAGACAATATTCCCTGTCAGGACAGTGTTAATTGTAACATAGCTATTCTGGGTTGGGGTTAAAAGTTAAAAAACTGCACTATAGAACAAACTTAATTCTTCTTATCACGTGATTACAAGTGGAAATATTTAAGTTGTATCAGCATTGACGTACACGGTTTACCCATAAAGTATGGAATATTTTATAAACCAATTCATTGTTATTTAGATTTTTTCATTAATTTGTAATATATGTTCATAAAATAAACAGTTTTTTTTTTCTGTTTGGCCTGTTATGAATTTTTTGTGGCCATTTTGAATTGGCAATCCTGTACCAAGAATCTTTTATTGTCGTCCTACGAAGGTGTGCATTGGCAAAGTTAGCTTTAAACAATATAAACATTAAGATATGTTATCTATTTACATTTTGATACATACATAATTAAAATGTATATATATATATATATTTACAATTCAAATATATATTTAGAATATATAAAATAGACATCTTACCTAAAATACAGTTTTATTGTGTGTGTGTGTGTGTGTGTGTGTCACACTTATTATTTCTTAATTTAATAATACGGTGCGGGTGTGTGCGTGCATGCGTGTGTGTGTATATGTATATGTATGTTTATATGTATGTGTATATGTATATATATATGAGTATTATAAAAAGTAAATCATAACAATATAGTAGAAATATAATTTTAAATTTGTATTTGATGTGTGAATCAATACAAAAGGAAATCTTTTTAATTTTGTTGAGTTGAAATTAATTTTGTTTGAAGTTACTTGTAATGTCAAAGGTGTTATCCATGGTCCTTTATATTTCATTAAGAGTTTATGCTTTAGAAGCATTACAATTAATTTAACTCTGATCAATAAAAAATACAAATATGAAAATAACATTTTTTAAACCTAACTTTGAATATTGAGATATTGAAAATGAAAATGGCTTGTAACATTTAACTCATAATAAAATAACATTAAAAATAGTATGTCACATAAAATTTGTGTGTAAAATATTAAACCTAAATAAAATATGGCGGATGAAAGGCAACTGAATATTCAAAACAGGCCAAACTAAAAGTAACTTTTATTTTATTAATGCATTATAAAAATTATGTGGTAATGATAATTTAATATCCATATTATGTGAATTCTATATTTTTTATGGACACATTGTAAAAGCTCACAGGAGCTCAAAACGAATTTTGATTTTAAATATATACTCTCTACAACACATACAAATAAAATATAAGCTCACACACTTTGGTTCATTTGAAAGTGCTTGTAATTATTTTGTTGATAAAAATGTGTTTGACTGATGGGAAATAGGTATGCTTTAATCTGACACAGCACAGTTCTCTTACTTGCATACAAGTGTGCTGGTAAGCAAGAAACCCTCAATATGTTGTATGGATTTTTTTGTATTATAGATTTTTGTGTTAACTTTGTGTCTCTTTCAAATTGGAGAAAAATACCCTTTGTCAATGCAAATGTACAATAATGGGAGAAAGATGACTAAACAAGTGTTAGAAACAATCACATCACTCGACACGTTGTCAGTAGAGTAAAACTAATCTGTCTTACGACGGTCTAAACCCAGCTCACGTTCCCTATTGGCAGGTGAACAAGTATGAAGCTGTTTTAAATGAACTAAAAGTTTCTCATATACAATCATATATTAGTATGCTTACGCTTTAAACCAAATTCACACACATGTTTGCAATTGATAATAAATTTAAACTTTTATAATAAGTTTAATGTTTCAATTTATGGTAGTAATAAATGTTATTTTGTATTAATAAAGTTGTAAAGTACATGAAACTGAATTGGTAAAATCTTAATTCATTTGTATATTTTTTATATAATTCCTCAATATACATATTTATTTATTATTGTACATATTGGTTCAAATTTTAACTATATAATAATGTTTTTTTATCAATTTATATACATTCTTTTTCTAATTTTAATATAAACTCTCATAATCTTGTCAATGTAGGTTATTCTAAGTATTCCAGGTGTATAAAATAACAGATAGTACATGATATATCTTTATATTACATATAGTTTATTAATTTCTAAACAAAATGATAATTTAATATCAACCCACATTCTCTACTTACTATAAAATATTATTATAAAAACAACTTAAACTTAACACATTCCTTTATAAAACGTAACGGCATACATATTTATTTATTATTTTACGTATTGGTTCAAATTTTAACTATATTACTTATATATTATATTAACTATATTTAACCAATAACTGCAGCATCAAGGTCTGGAAGCTAGTTGGAACAAATGGACCAAGGGTTGTGAGCGTGTAGACACAGTTCTGCTAACTGTCGAAAAAAACATTAACCGCTGTCATTGTATTATCGATAAGAAAGAACTGAACTATGTGAATGCCTTCTATTGTACAACAACCACGAGACAGATGAATCAGATGGATAAATCTGTACATGTTCCAATTCTTGCCTCTTGGATCACAAGTATACCTGAAAAAATGTGTAAAGTGGTCAACCGGCACGTGCTGATCCCCTAACTCATCCATACTCATGAACACCCTCTTTGTACTATGCAGTCTGTCTAACGCCCTCAGAAGCTTGTGATAATCACATACGCCCTATCTCATCTGTGACCTTCATCTCACAGTGCTTCGATATTATCAAAAGTGGCCACTTTAACGAACGTAATCCTATTTTAGAATTTGGTGACGACTTTTAAACCAAAAAAACCCGGCTCACCTATTATACCTGTAACTCAATTTTTGACACCCCTACCTTCTAAATAACCAGGACCAGAATACTTAAACCAAAAACCTAAAAATGGTATTTTTATCCTTCACCAAACCTGCGTAACACATGACATTAAAAAGAATCAACCACAATAATAAATTAGTGAGAAATATTGTGGGGAAAGTGGTACTTTATATGGCCTTCACTGCCGGGTAAATTAAAAAGTGACCAAGTCATAAAGACTGGAATGCAATTTTAACATTTTTGGAAATTTTAGGCCCAATGATACCTACTTGCTAATTCCACATTTCACACCAGTTTGGACACCCTAATTCACACGCATCCCCACTATAGTGAACAAAAGACAAAAAATATTGTTTTTCTCCATAAGTCACATACTCCAAATGACTTATATTTACCCAGCAGGGATCACTTCTGGCTGGTTTATACGTACCAGTTGAACCCACCACTGGGCACAGCAAAAACCGATGTGCCACTTCAATCTGGGCAACCTAATGGATGTCCAGTAGCGGCACATCACTAACCGCAAATGTTGAGATTCTGGGGTTCATGGGCAATTCGATAGGTCTAGTCCACTGTGGAAGATGACTGTTGGAGTTGGTGGGGTTTGTTCCCTTACCTCAGAGGCTCTTGTTAACCTCAACAAGGGTGTGCCACCCCCTGCCTACTTTGACTGGAGAGGCTGGTTCAGAGCTGGCCTCCCCTTCTTTCAGAATGACTTTGAGATGTAGTGCCCTAATTCTTCCTCATGGATCTCGATAGGAGGCGGCCTCTACTCCCTAACCTTACCCATCCTGAATATCCTATCACTCCGGAAGCAGCGCAAAGGTTCTTACAGGACTAAGTGCAATTTATAAGCTTCTTGTCCTAAGAGAACAAAAAAAAAACAAAAATGACTTATATTGCAAATTAATTCTATTATGTCAAAAAACAGGACAGTGATGCAAAGTTCACAGAACCACTTTAGTGACCTGTTATGTTTAAAGCACTGTACACCTCGATCCACCATAGTGGGCTGGTGGTGGTGAAAGAGTTAAATTAGTAAAAACTTATCCACCAACCGTAATATTTTATTCATTAATAGGCATACAGACAATACAATACAGATATACAATATGCACAGTGTAGCTTCATATGATTCTATATTATTCAAATGTATCATATTTTGTCATATGAAATCTTTCTGTTTTTGAGTAGACAATAATGAAATGTAGTGTTTTGCAGCTGGAACTATCCAGAACGCAGTTGGCAACTTTGAGTGCCGAGGCTGAACACTACATTGGCACAGTGGGCGGAGGCATGGACCAGGCGATCATCTTCCTTGCCTCTCAAGGTCGGTTGTTGGTTTATTCTACACAAGTCTATTATGTGATATGAGACAGAGCTGTCGACTATGTTTTAACTGATAGAAGAACAGTTATTGCTTGTTAATGCAATAAACGACTCACTCGTAGACATCAGTTTCATTGAGTCATTCTCTCTGATGTGAGTGGACATGTCACAAGACTATATGTAATGTGAGACAGAGCTGTCGACTGTGCCTTAATGATAGAAGCACAGTTATTGCTTGTTATGCAATTAACGACTCATTGTAGACTTATCACTTTGGCAGAGTCATTCTTTCTGATGTAAGTGTACTTAATAATTATAAATATCACACACACACACACACACACACACACACACACACACACACACACACACACACACACACACACACACACACACGCACGCACACACACGCACACACACACACACCATGCACACACACGCATGCACACACACACCACACACACACACACACACACACACACACATATTTATATATATATATATATATATATATATATATATATATATATAAATTAAATTGAGAACATAAATTCTTTAAAAGGAAATTAATCAAGGTCTCATACATTACAATAGCAGATCAATAGGACAGTCAACCATTACTCAAAATTAGGCTGCTTTGGTTGCCAGTCCTGAAAAAATAAACTAGCTACTGATATTAATACTAAACTGCTACTAATGGGAATACTAAAATCTAAAAAATTAAAATCTAAGATCTAAAAATGAACAAGGAAACGTTCATTATCAAACAGAATAGGATCTTGTATTCAATGTCATGTATTAGTGAAAGGGTCATCCCATTTAAATTTATTGAGTTGCTTCTCGTCCCCTATTTTGGTGAAGACTAGGTTAATTTTGAAAGCCATAAGAAATGTTCTTATATAATGTTATTTAATTACTGTAGAGGAAATTGGAAAATTTTCAGTCAATTAAAATATAAGGTTTGCGGATGGGTTTTTTGAGAAACCTAGTATTTGGTGAGAAACAATTTATTTGGAACCAATTAAAAAAAATCCAGTGTTGTATATACATCCAGTGACTAACAAATGACAGATTTATAACTATACTCATACTTTACATTCAATTTTTTAATAGTGTCCACCTTTGTTTTATGCCTCTGGTATTTCAATTATTAATATTGCATTGCTTTAAATGGAAAATGGTCCAGACCTATTCAAACATTTTAATAACCTCTCAATAAATTAAGAGTGTTTCCTCTCAGTTAGAGAGCCACATTTTTACTTTTAGATTATGAAGACAATTTGTAGGTTTTGCTCTCTGGCATATTTTCTAAAACAGCCAGAGTGACTGCTGAGCTTTGATAAGCTTATAAAAGAGCTTTTGACACTGTACACAGTACTTTTGTGTCCTAAAATTGTATAAATAGTTAGTACAAGCTTTCTCAAAAACAATCGGAATAGCAGAAACTTCCAATAGCATATCCAACTTAGAGACGAGTTTTTGGTGTTGTACATAGTACAGTGGAGTCCCGCTAATCCGAACACGTGTAATCCGAACGTCGGTTAATCCGAACAGGTCCAGGAGGAATTATTTATAACGATAATGAACAGATATAGGAACTAATTACATAAAAAATGAAAATGGGTGCATCATTTCGTACATAAACAAAGGAAACTTTAATTAAATAGACATACTGTACAGTATTTTATTAAGACAAATTGTGTACGGTACAGTACATAAATAATGAAGTCAAATACAGTATCAAATTGAAACTTATAGGTTAAGTATGAGTTAAATTACTGTATTAAGAAGTGAAATCAAACGAAAATTGGACGTACAGTACTGATATTATTATTGAGTACAATATTAATTGTTAAAAGACATAAATTCAGTTATTGTCTTCTGTCGCATTGAAGAGAGTCTATTGGATGACGCGTAGTTTCGTACAACTATTGAACGCGTGGACCCGTACAATATCCAGTACGCTCACATTGCTTAACAATAGAACTCTCACACTAAATACGGTAAATGTGCTTAGTATTCGCAAACACTTTTATTTGTCAAGAAATACAATGCAACAGTCAGAAAACATGTTTTAATAAACAATGTTGATAATTCTATAACAAAATAGACCCATTCTCAAGTTTAAAACCGTATTTTTCTGTAATTCTGGCTAATCCGAACAATCACATAATCCGAATAGGGCTCGGTCCCAATTAGGTCGGATTAACGGGACTCTACTGTATGTCTGTGTTCTAATGTTGTATTTAGTGTAGTTTCTCTA
Organism: Homalodisca vitripennis; assembly: GCF_021130785.1. Lineage (NCBI taxonomy): Eukaryota > Metazoa > Arthropoda > Insecta > Hemiptera > Cicadellidae > Homalodisca > Homalodisca vitripennis. The sequence continues at coordinate 60,039,260 of NC_060207.1, forward strand.
GAGTAAACATAATGATAACAGATAACAATTTTAACAGTCTTATTGAATTGAAAACTTAAATCTGATAACAATGCTCAAAACTGTATTTGGGCAAGTGATTAAAACTTGTTTCCTTGACTTTTATTTGGCCATCAAGCTTTATGAGGGCATGAAAAATTCAAATAAATTTGCTAAAGTACAAAGAATAATTCTTCTCAGTTGGTTTATTTATTTGAAAGTTTTTGTTGATTGCACTTATTTTTGCTGTACCCAGTGTAGGAACTTCATCTGGAAGGTATAACCAGCCAGAAGTGAACACTCCTTGGGTCTAAAATTACAATGAAAGTCAATTGGTACATATTATGAGTACTACGATTGATTAATGGTTACTACAATGTGACAATACTAATACTTGGTGACAAGGAACTAAATGTGACGAGACTAAGTTTACAATATTTATTTTTGTAGATCTTGCCACTTGGTGATTTTCTCGAACTATTAGCCTCTAATAAGTTGATGTGTATGATATAAATAGGAATTTTTTTGCTTACTTAATGTCATTAAAATCATTCTTGCGTAGCATTAAAATCAAACTCTATAGTTACTTTTTTTTGAAATTTGTGCGAGAGGATGCGGTCACGTTATAGCACTACCATAGATTTTGTAAATGTTTCTTTAATTTTTCTGGTAGGATTTTTGGGTTGGCTTGGCAAAATTATATTAAATATATAATACTTGTGTTGTTGTAGAAAAAAGCTATTGCATTATTACCGCCTCCCAAAAATGTTTATGCAATAAAATACACCATTATAAGTAGCATTATTTTAAAATATCATGATTATATTTTCACTTAATACAACCTAGATGTTTTTATACCTAAGTTTAAAACTATCAACTTATTTTCTTTTAAAGAATCATAGTGTTTCAATAGAATATATAGTGTAGTGTTTCTTTTGTTCTATTTTTAATTAATGCAAAATTATTTAGTGATATATGTTTACAATCTGTTTTGGCAGGATGTGCCAAGCTGATAGAGTTTAACCCAATAAGAACAAGGGAAGTGAATCTGCCAGCCGGAGGCGTGTTTGTGGTGGCTCATAGTCTTGTCACCAAGAACAAGGCGGCCAGCAATGACTTCAACACCAGAGTTGTTGAGTGTCGTCTTGCTTCTCAGGTATATACAAAGCCACAGAGTTTAATCTGATAAGAACAAGGGAAGTGAATCTGCTAGCCGGGGGCTTGTTTGTGGTAACTCATAGTCTTGTCACCAAGAACAAGGCGGCCAGCAATGACTTCAACACCAGAGTTGTCGAGTGTCGTCTTGCTTCTCAGGTATATACAAAGCCACAGAGTTTAATCTGATAAGAACAAGGGAAGTGAATCTGCCAGCCAAGGGCTTGTTTGTGGTGGCTCATAGTCTTGTCACCAAGAACAAGGCGACCATCAATGACTTCAACACCAGAGTTATCGTGTGCCGTCTTGCTGCTCAGATATATACTAATAAGCTGAGTCGTATAGTGTCTAAACAATCATTTTTAAGAATAGTATAGAGATGTTGGGAATGATTTACTTAAAATTGTTATGACTTATAGCAATCTCTTCCTACAATGATGACTCTTGGGCATTGGTAAAACATAGATAATGTTCTTTATAGTTGCAGAAATATATCACAGAGTAAGGTTAAATAGAACCTGGGTGGCTATTTAAAAAGTACCAATTCCTTTTTCCGCACACTATTTTTATGAGAGTTTTGACTAGCATTTTAAGAGTTTATATTTCTGATTATGTAACTTTTTACACTATCTATGTGTTAGGTACTTATGAAATGTTTCAAAATCTGATGAATTATGTACGTAAAAGTTTTTTATATTTAAAACATGTATTTTTATACTTATTCCCTGTATAGTGTTTATTATAGCGCTAAAGATTCTAAATTGGGAATTACACAAAATTATAATACATTTTGTGTTCATTATTGTTTTAGGTTTTAGCCAAAAACAGAAACATTCCATGGGAAAAGTGTTTGAGATTGGCAGATTTCCAAACAGCTGCAGGCATGAAGCTTGATGAAGTTATTAAACTAGTAATTGAAGTTTTACACGAAGCTCCTTATTCAAAAACTGAGGTAAGTGAATGTCAGACATATCAATTTTTAAATTGTCAATGTTGTTTTTAAAATTTATTATTGCCAGTTAGTTCTTCATTGATACAAAATTCTATCTTTACATGTTTTTTTGCTGTGTATACAGTTTTACCTAAATTATTCAGGATGGCCACCTGACCAGAAAAAGCACTTTGAAAATGTGTTTGCAAACTTCACCTGATGTTATTTAATCCAAAGTTGCCTCCATTAGTGTAGTGGAGTTTATATTGGTTAGTTCTGACTCTATGTCTCTAAGTCCCCATACACAAAACGATCCTTAGAACGATTTAAGTTGGGTGACCGTTCTTGGCCTGTGAACGATTGCTCATAACAAATGATCTGATTGGTTGTCAGATTACATAGATTAAAATAAGAAAGTGATGTTTTTTTTGTTATTATATTCAAACATTGACTGAAATAACATTGCCGCCAGTTTTCAGATGTCAGGCTGTTTGAATTTTTCACACACATCAGTTATTGTCTTCAGAGGAGCATTGGTCAGATGATGGCTGATGGAAAACTCAAACGATCATTTTTCCGTTTGTTTGATAGTCATGCAATATATATATATTCGGAACCACAATACTTTCACGTGACTGTAACTAAGGCTGCCACCGACGATTAAATCTTGGAAAAGCGTGGATAGTGCAAGAATTTTTTTACATCCCTGGAAAACCGTGGTTTTGTACCGAAAGGTTGTGCACTTCAGACTTATGACCTGCAATACTAGATTGCAGTCTGCGTCACAGTAGTGATGTGTTGGTAACTGTTTGTTCTCTTTATTTATCCAAAATGGATATATATGTACAGGGTATACATATACATAGTTTGTTCCGAGCGTTCCAGAAACGAAAATTATTAGGTACACACAATGTTATGAGGACACATTGAAATACACAGTGTTATAAACAAGGGAGCTTTAATTGGGGGTAGCAATGTCGTGTCTTCGGATATACTGCTAACGATGAAATTTTTGTGGCACCGTAGCTTTGTGACATTTCCTGCAAATACAGATGGCAACGAATAACAGCAGTAATACAATTGCTTAGATTTGGTTTCAAAATGGACTAGAGAATTGGAAATTGTTTAACAGAATAACTGAAAAAAAGCGGGAATTGGAAACAAAGTTTTGAGTGGCCATACTGTTATTACCAGGTCTGTGTTACATGTTGTTATAGATAAGGAATTTTTATTCTGCCAAACTCCATACAATGAGCCCCTGCAAAAATGATATCAAACAGGTGTTAAAGGTGTTACTTTGTGTGGTGTAATGATAAAGTGTGTAGAAGATTGGAATGATAAATGGCACAAGAAAGAATTTGAACTCATTTAGTACATTATCAACGAAACTGAATTCAAGAACATCTTGAATTTATCAGAATCTGACTCATACAATTTTTTTCTAATACTACTTTTTGTTGGTTTCAAGGTAAAATTACTTATTTGATAACTGTATTTGATTAAAACCAATTGAAGAAGACATAGGCGCTGGTTATGTATTGAGTGGCTCAGACTGAACGCCAAGTCTCGCACTGGTCATGTGGTCTCTGTTTAGCCACTCTATTATGGGCTGTTTTAGTTCTGAAAATGTCCAACAGATATCATTGCCATGGTCTTTACTGGTTCCTCTAGTAAGAATGCAGTTCATTTAGTGTTATTTGCAGCATTGACGTTTGTTAAAACGTTTTATCAATGTTTTTGTTTGTCAGCTGCTATATGCGAGTTAAGTGTGTTGTTTTTTTGTTTAGTAGGGAAACTGGTCTTAATGTAATGTAAAACCTATGGGGTTCTGTTGTTGCATTGTAATTATAGTAATTACAAGTGCAGTTCTGATATAATTCATAGTGATGTAAGGTTGGAAAACATTATTATTTCCTGTGCTCAAAAACTGCTGATTCAGGGTTTGTGGAAGGATGAAGAACTTAAACATCAAGATGAAGGTTTTTTGGATTATTTTTCAATAAATTGTTAAGTATGTGTTTAATTAATTGTAAAGTAATTATGTGTACAGTGAATAAAAAAACTTGAGAATTTTCTAGGAAACAAATAGTTAGAGTAAATGTCTAGAAAAGTCATAAAAAACATTACTTGTAATATTATTTTTTTAGCATTTTTGAGATATGCATAACAATTTTATTTATGTAAAAACCATTGTCATGTCTAAGGTAATGTATGTGAAAGTTAGTTAAAAGTAACAAAAAATAATACATTTTTAATAATATGTATGTATGTACAACATTAAAAATTTCTTAAAATTAACAATTTTATTACAAATGTGATATATAGTATGTACAATGAAGATTTTACTGTTAAGACAGTGGTAAAATATTAATGCTCTATATTTTATGGATTCGGTTGTAGAGAGCTTGAAATTTTTTCCCAATTTAATTGCTGCTATTGGTACTGCAGAGGCCTCATTAACACATTCAGTGCTAAGCGGGACCGTTCGGTCCCGCCCAAGCGTCTCGGCACCACTCACGGGTGCGCGCGGGACCTATCGGTCCCGCTGGGCATTGTTGTTTTGCTCTCGGCACTGTTTAGGCAGCACTGCAAAGAGGCCCTTTCTGATAGTGTGAGCGTGTTGGGCCGTTTTCGTTCTTTGTTCTAGTGTGCATAGTTTCTCGGTTCAGTTAACTATAGTTGTTTTCATCTAGTGCTGTGTTTGCTATTATTTCGTGATTGTTGTTAGCGAAATAAACAATGGCTGGGACATCTAGAGACCCCGAGGTAGTTTGTAATACATTACCAATGATTCGTGATGATATAACAAGTGCCATGACAATAAGATGCACAATAACAAAAAGTGTTTGGTATGATGTACATATTGTAAATAAGAAATGTTAAAAACTACAAAGAAGGGAGGGGATAGTTGTAAATAATAAAATGATATACTATTAGTGCCTTCCAGTGAAAATTATCTTGTTTTTGAGTGTGAACTCATGTATAAATCAACGAAGACCTGCAGCCAGGACAACGGGACCCATCGGTCCCGCAACATATTACATAATTTTAGGAGTCTTGGGAACATAATGCCTAATTTCTTGTCTTCACTACCATCAACAGTTATAAGGTTACGTGTACACCCCTAAATAATACAATAGTTCTTGTAATAAATGTCATTTTCAGGTTCAATGGGCATTGGTCCATGCTGACGGGACCCATCGGTCCCGCAGTATAATGATGTCAAAAAAAATGTAAATATAGGTAAAACATAATCTTTTATGCTTTTATGTCACTTCTGCAAGTTATATCTTCTAATTAAACAAATTTAAAAAATTAGCACCGGGGTTTCGCTAATACTCAAATGCTTAGCAGTGAATGTGTTAAAAACTTCCTCATTGGGTTAAGCTATTTTATATCCTAATATTCCAGCATTGTTGTTTTAGATATGCAAGATTCTGGAGGTTTCTGAAGAGGAGCTGAATGATCTAACCTTAACACCAAATACAGAACATGTTGAAGAGTTCAAACTGTTCCAAAGGGCTATGCATGTCTTTCAAGGTATGCTAATTTTACTTTGTAATGATTGTATTGTATATAAAGCTTTCACACTTAATACTAGTTCTCTGTTCAATAAAACATTAAGATAAAGTTATGATACAAATATTGTTATTCTGTTCTTATTTTTAAATCAGCACCTGAAGGAAATGTGTTAAAAACTAAAAATTATTTTATTTATTTATTTATTTTTTTATTTTTTTTATTTTTTTTAATTTATTTTATATTGATATAGCGCAATTTAACAAACAAGATTAAAATAATTATTTTTGATTGGTTGAAATAAAAAATTTGATTAAAGGTTTATTTTTCCCAAAAATAGTACAAACACATATACAAACACATATTGCAACACATGTATACACATACATACATATACATAAAATGCTTGAAACCATGTATCACAACATAACAATATGGTACTTATACATAGTTAATTATGTCGTATTATATAAAAGAAACATGAAACTTCGAACTTTGTCTGAATAGTGCGGTATCCACTTAGAATAATATGATAGCATACCAATAGTTCTTCTTAACGAAGCTGTGTCTGTAGGCAGTGGTAGATTTTATAGTGGTCTGAGTCTGTCCTGATCAGGTCTAATAGTTCTGTTATTTATCTCATAGCCTAATAGTTTTGACTGAAGAGAATAGCTGCTTTTCTTATAATTTATGTTAAGTCCAAATTTCTTGACAGCAGCAAGAAACTTATTTAGGTTACTATCATGTTAATGTTAATCCTTGCCACACACTGTAATGTCATCCAAATATGCAAAGGTTCCATCTAGATTTTCAAAAGATATAATGCCGTCGATCACCCTCTGGAAACAAGCTACACCATTTGTTACCCCAAATGGAATTTTGGTAAATTGATAAAGCCTACCCCCAGCTTCAAAAGCAGTGTATTTATTTTCAGTCAGGTTACTCAATAAAGGAGGAGGTTCAACTTGAGCATGAGGCAGAGAATAGACAATACTTAAGTGGAGATTTATTTCCACCAAAATTCAGTTGAATTTGAGAATGATATTTCAGTAAATCATGACCTACTATGACATCAGCACAAAGATTTTATAATACTGCAATTTTTGTTCTTGTGTATGAATGCTCAAGGATTTTTACATTTACAATACAGTAGCTAACAATTTGAGAACTAAGTTAATCAGATGCCATTGAAAACTTGCAAGATCCAGGGAAAAGTCTGATTTAACTCTGACAAACAAATGAATCACCTAAAAAAACTCTCTGAGCTTCCAGTATCTATTAATGTCTTTGCTTCATATTTGTCAATGGTTACTTTAACTACAGCATGTTTTAACCATGAAGAGAAGCTGCTGTAATAGTAGCAACAACATTTGAACTCTTAACATCATTAGAAGTTTTAAAGTTACTTTTCTTTAGTCTTGACCTACAGACCTTAGAGTAATGCCCTGATGTAGAACAAATGTTACATATAACGTCTACATATAGCTGGACAGTTTTGCGCGGATGCCAACTGTATCCACAAAAGTAGCATTTAGCAGAAAGGGACAACCAAAAGCTGTGAGTCTTGGTTGTCAGGAGGAACATTTGTGGGTATAGTATCATTTAAAACAACATCAACATTAGAATAACATGCTGATTGATTATGAGCTGCTTCTAATGCAAGAGCCTGATTAGAAGCTTCTTCCAGAGTTAAAGAGTCGCTATCGAATTGAAGACAAAAGTCCACTGAGAAAACCACCTGAATAAAGTTTGTAATCTTATTTTTGTAATCTTCAGCAGTAACTGCCATACTCAGTTAGTTATTGTTATTAAACTAAAGGATTTTAAAACGTTAAAATAATAATTAAAAAAATTAAAAATCTCATAATATTACATCATATTCACAAGTAATACTTTGTAGTTAAACAAGAACTTTTGTAAAATAGTTTTAAAAAAAAGAAACATGTGCAAAATATTAAAGTGGTAGTCCACCCTACCTAGTACTTCTTCAAAATTTGTAACAATTTGTTTTAGGAAAAGTTAAAATACAACATTACCTTTGACATCATTTGTTAATTAGGTTATGTTGACTGTGAAAAGACTTGCATTAGTTTTTTGAAGCCTGATCCCAAAACACCTCTACAGTGTAATTAATTGTAATTTTTCATACATATAAACTTATAATTACTCTTTGTTGTTCAGCTAACTTTTCAAATATTTGTATTCAGTTGCAGCTGTTGCTAAGTTATGAAAGTGTTAATGTTTACTTTACCATATATTAGATTTGAACCATCAAGAAATGTAAAAATTTATCAAGCTCATTTTAATAATATGACAGATTTAATAGCTAGTAGGTGGAGTCTTAAAGTTTAAAACTATTTCAAAATAACAAAAAGTACCCCTTACAGTGAGATTTTAAAAATAACACATGAAACATTAAAATCGGTTAAGAAACCAGAGAGTATTTCCCTGCACAACACCTTTATTGTATTAACCCTCCGAGCATCGGCCGACTTGTTTTAAGTCGACAGCACCTTTCTCTGAACGTTGCCGTCTTATTTTAAGACGGCGGGCACTTGCCGATCAAATTAATTCAACCCACACTATTATTGGCGTAATATTATAATATTATATAAATATATATATAATAATATAACAACAGAGTGTTTATTTCAGAAGAGGGCCTGTGTTAGCAGTAGGGTACAAACAAACAAAAATCCCGAAAACCAGTATACCTTTTGTCAACAGCTTGTCATGTCCAAGACCTACGGGTTCAAAAGTCACCATGAGGCTGTAAAGCCATACATGATACAGCAGTATAATTTATACATGGGTGGAGTGGACATGAAAGATAAATCCATCTATCACATATCATGCTCGCGGACCACCACTCGCTATTGGAAAAAAATCTTTTATAATCTCCTTGATATGGCAATTTTTTGACTCCTTCATCTTATATTCAAAAAACACAGACAAGCCTATGCCCAGAAGAAAATTTGTGATGGTTCTAATTGATGAACTCACAAGAACAGCACCAGAAGAAGTAGCCCCTCAGCCTGCTCCAACATCAGTAGAACATTTTATTATTGTGTACTTAGCAATACCAAATAGGTAAAAATTCAAATTTGTGCATATCCATGTAAGTTTGTATAACATTATAAATATATTCATAGAAATATTTACTAAAATATTTTTTTCTCTTTCACAGGCTGTTGCAAAAAGAAATTTTTTTAAATTTAAATTTTTATATAATCCTATTCTGTGATTCTTTACAAGAAAAATTATGTATAATACTCTATATTTAAACCATTCTTAAGATTTTTATGAATTATGCAAAAGGACTGCAAAACCTATAAAAACAGGTGGACGTTTAGGGAAATATGATGGACGCTCGGAGGGTTAACATTCAGGATGAATAATAAGTGTGGATCATCCATATTAAATTTTTAACAACCGAAATTAGACAAACTAAACTCAATACCTATACATCTGTGGGGTACAAAACTACACTTTTCGATTAGTATCACTAGATTGTCCCTGCTCCCAAAATACCAAATTAACATCAAATCAAGACCTACAATTGTCCTGGCTTATACTGTTGTTTAGCATAAATGATTGTCTGTGAAAACAATATTATGTAATGCTATTGTATTATTATCAATATTAAGGTTTAAATTTGTTACTGTGCAAAACTTTACTTGCTGATATTTAGGAAATATTTAATGTTTTTGAAACAACGAGACATTTGGATTCTCTACAACACATTGGAAAACATCAAAAGACATTACATTGCTAGTAGTGGACTTGTGGTTTTCTGGTTCTGGGAAATTCCTTGTCTCTTCAAAATTTTTATGGTCTTTTGCACTCCTGAGCTTTGGAATAGGGTTCTGATTTGGAAAGGAGTAATTGAGTATTTCTCACCCCATTATAAGATCTAATCCGATCTTTATAATCATGTATCATTAAAATAGTTATACATTCATGTTCACTGAGCTCTGTACTGGACAACTAGTAGTTAAATAAATGATTAATCACTTCTAAACTTTGTGAACATCATCGTCAAACTAATGCACATTCACTTGAGTCAAACTGATAGGACTAGAGACTTTTTGTCAAGGCTTATCAAAGCTTGCTAGGAATGTCATTGTGGGTTTGCTCGCAATTAAACAATGAATACTTCATTCGATTCCGATTTGTTACTTTTCCGATTAAAAATATTAAAAATTTGAACTATTCTGCATTTTTTATTGGCTTAAGATAGCCACTTCTTTATTTCACTGTTTATTTCTTTTACAAAGACCTTTCAAACAATGTGTAACTTGATGGAGGTTTACATTTAACATTTTTAAGTTGGACCCAAGATTTGTGTTTTGTTTGGTGTAGAGGCAGAGAGGGTGGCCCAGTTTACAGCCAGTTGTGGTGGAGATGGGACGCTGACCTTCCTTGGACAACTCATGTCGCAGTCTCACAGCAGTCTGCGTGACCTGTACCAGTGCAGCCACCCACAGTTGGATAGGCTGGTCAGTGTGGCCACCGCGGCTGGTGCTCTTGGCGCTCGGCTTACTGGAGCTGGGTGAGTTGAGGTCTACGTCATAAGGTGTCGATTAATGTAAATAAGAGTTTATATAAAAGTTAAGAGTTGTTTTGCTTTTACTGACGTGAAGTGATATTTACTTTATATGTGTACTATCTATATATACCTGTACGTTATGCATATATGTATCACATATGTATTGTACATACTCTGTTCCAAAGATATTGTTGTTAGTCACTGCAATTATAATTAGATCTGAAACTAAGTTGTTTTGGAGTGATGCTGGCAGGCATTTAGGATGGTAGTAATTCAATTTATTGTAAATGAGTCTCTCAAATATAACATACAGTTAAAAAAATGTTGGGTGGTAGCTGCTGGTTTGTTGAATTTTGAATATTTTGAAAATCTAAATAGTAAAATAAAGCTATTTGAGAGTATTTTGTTATAGAAAAATAAATATCAGCGTTTAGTGCAACAAACATGGTAGTCCCCATAGACCTTCATCGTAATCACTTTTAGTAACTGATTACAGAAATTAAATCATAAATTATTTAATATCCATGTTGGCAATTGGCTGAAATGCACTGTTTGCTATCTTTTGTATCAAAGACCAAAGAAAGGTTATTGTTCATAATCCATTTGGCTAGGCATGTTTATTGTCATATGAGTATCTCGATTGGCTATGATGGTTTATGTAACCGAGATATACAACACAAAAAGTGGAAGATTATGATGCCATCGTGTGTTTGGGTTTTTTTTTTAACATTTACTGTGACAATTTCACACACTAACTGTCAGTGTAAATATAAATGTTGTCTCTATAATTTTTGTGAATTATGGACATATCATTAATGTCTGGTAGAGTTAAGTATCCATGCTATAAATTCTATGGTCTAATTAGCCTACATTATCCTACTAGTTTTTAACTAGGAGTATTGCAGCTTGCACAATGTGTGAGGTTTGCCAAGTGACTGAAGTTGTCCTAAAGAGTTGGGCAGTTTATCTTTTACATTTTCAGGCAATGTATTATTTTTACTTTGATGGTTATCTAATACAGAAAGATCAATCCAGTCCAGTCTTTGTGTTATGATTTAAGATCCCCTATATAACTAGAAGTATGGGGTTATTTCATATACCCCAATCTTCTCTCTTGATTAGTATTAAGTTGTGTCAACAGCATTAGACAAATTTAACTTAGAATGAAGGTGTTTCTCTAAATCTGTATGAATCCCTTTAAAATAGAGTGGCATTCTTGGATTGATTTTTATATAATCAGACTATCTTCAAAGGTTTGAGATTGGCAGAATAATTTTTTTTAACTCATACTAGGATTAAAATAAATAGCTATTAGGATGTAAAATTCTGGGTTCATCCATTATTACATCAAGGCAATATTAAGTCTGAGTTATTTATTTGAACCTCAGCAGGGCAGTTGGCAATAATTAATTTTTGTGAAAATGTAAAATTTTGGTATACCGCAATAAATTTTTGTTATGCAATGAAATTTGAAACATTAGAAAAATGGGTACTTTGGGATTATACCGACCACACCCAGACATGAATCGTTATTTCACATTTCGTTTCTACTGATTACTAGATTAGCGTAGAACAATATTTCGTCAATATAAAACAGGAATTGTCTTATCGCAAACCCCTCCCCATCCTCAGACAGAGGTCAAAGTCGAGCGTCTAGTAGATAACGTGATTGCAGTCTCGCCGCCCGTTCAGCTGGTGCATCGCTTTGTTGTACTTCCGTGTTTTACCTCTACATTTCTCCAAACACAAAAATTCAACAAAAACAATCATTTACCAAACTAAACTCTTTATTAAAAAAACACTAAAAACTTGTTTTTATTCTTGATCACATTCCGCCACCCAAAATGCGAGTGCCTCCGGCCATCAGCGCGGGCATTGACAGCACCTTCGGTGCTGCCCCGCGCTGATGTCGACGAAAGAAAAACATCCCTCGAGATAGTACCTATCAGTAAAATATCAAATTCTAGAGGGGCTAATCAGAAATATAAATTGAATTGTAATGGAAAGGCAATTATGTACCGTGCAAATCACGTGATGCCGCGCGGCCTGCCGTAATCAGGATTCTCGAGAAAGATAAGATAACAGCGATCACAATACCTGGAAATGCTTGTAAGTTTGTAATTTTGTAATTGAAGAGTTGTTTTTTCGTTCTATCATGTTTGTTTCTATAAATTTCTATTTTTGTGTTCTTCATACTAGTGTGGTCGGTATAATCCCAAAGTACCGAAAAATGTTCTCCTATATTGTTATGTAAAACTGAAATTACCAAATATTGTATCGAAAAACATTATGGTTGTACAATATTTTTACAAAAAACAAATCAATATAAAACACAAGAAAAGTTTTGAAAGGAAGCAATTTTTAAGTATTTAGTGATTTTGTAATAGTTGATAATGTTTTTTGTACAAAGAAAAATAATCAACTACATATCTAAAAATTCTAACTTAGAACAAAAACTCTACATACACTCCACTGTGTGTGTACAGTATGTGTGTTTTTTTTTCAATTATTTTTTACAAAATTTAATCACTATTTTGTTCTGTGGCATGATTTTAGTTCATAACACTGATTTTAAGTCATCAAACTCTTTTTGTGATAATAAGAACAAGAATATTTTACCTGTCGTTCAGGTTTACAAAAACATTGACGATGTCATTCATATTGAGCAGTATTTAGATGTCATTACGATAATATTAAGATTCATAGGAAATAAGTTAATAAATAAAGTCAGATAAAATAGTAATTGTATAGTAAAATCTGAATAAACTTAATCGCTATGAAAATTAGAAACTAAACTAACAATAGAAATAAAACAACTTTAACATTTACTAACAAAATATGAATTAATTTTAAAACAAAATTCAATAGATATACTGTAAAAAAAAAAAAAAAATAACAATAAGTGCAGTGGTGCATATTATTATAATTGTACAGTAACTAAATTATTAGTTTAATAAGCCTTGAAACAATTTTGCACGACATACAAATGTACAGCAGAATTTGGCATTGTTCACACGGCCATCATTATTTTCAAAATAATTCTACAAAACTTTATAAATTCAGAGTTATGCAAGTTTTCACGATCCATTATTATACATAATGTAAACAAACTCATACAATATTGAGTACAGCTGAGCAAAACAGACAATGATAATGAACAAAAATCTGGTAAATCACTGCACTCATGGAAATGAAATAATTTGGATAGTTTGTTGTTGCATCCAAAAACTCAGGAAGGAACAAACAGTCAATGATATCTAGTGGAAATACAGCGGATTAAGTTGACAGTTTAATGCCAAATGCCTTACGCATCTTACCAGTGCGTAACTCTGCATTTGGCTCGGCCGAACGGCTCATAAGATTAAGATTAACCAGCATATGTGTCTACCCCATTAGATTAAGATGAAGGAATTATTTACAGTATGCGTTAGAATGACAGACATGCTTATTAAAAAAGCAGTTCCACTAATACCTAAAATAGTTTATGAGGTTTAGCTGAAAATGTTGTGATGAGAAACTTGATCCTGACTCTTTATCAAGGAATCGTTATTTATTGTAAGTAACAAATGTTCCGTCAAACAGGCTAACTTGGGACAGTTTTCAACTTTCCCGCCGTTTTATGTCTACTCTTAGTGGAAAGTTTGCTTTCTCATGTAAAACTTAGGTCTTAGTTAGAACTTTTAAAAAACATTTTCAAATTTTCGCTAAATTACCCAGGTTGCTAAAAAAAAATTAAAAACATTGTGTCCCAAGTTACCCTTGAAGGTTGGCTAACTTGGGACAGTCATATAAATTCTGTGTTAAAGAGTTGTTAAGGTCTCTGCAGGTTAACTTGAGACTGAGAACTTTGTGGTAAACATTGTTCATGCTAAAATAACATTGATTCAACCAATTTTACAGTACGTTAATGGTGTAAATAATGAAGTACCATACTATATTTTCCCCATTGGGAAAAAAATAAAACGAACAAAGAACGTGAGGAAAAAATAAATTAAGACTCAAGTGTGAAATACATAATTATTTTAATTTGAAAAACAAAGTGTTCCATAGTACACATGGAATTAAAACTATATACTTAGTCCATTTCATATGGAAAAATATATCTTCCCCTTGACACATTGATGGGCTTAACTTCCTCCAAGATCTGTGAGAAATCCACGGTCATAATGTCATTGATTTCTGGAAAAATATACACATTCATGGCTTTGGTTGATCTTCTAAAAAACTTTACTTCAACATCAGAGTTTTTAACACATAAAACCTTGCCGATAAACTTTTTTACACTTTCCTTTTTAGTTCCCTTGTCATACAACACTTCAACCACTACGAAAGAATCAAGAGTGAGATCTTGCAGTTGCACAGTTTTTTTAGGCAGCGCACCACTACAACCTGGTCTTTCAAGCTGCTTTTCTTCGCTGACATCTTCATCCTCAGAGGAAAAGTGCATCTCATCAGACATATCATGAAGAGAATAGTGTCCATCCGAATCCTCGTCACTGGATTCTTCAGCTGTAGGCTTTTTTCTCTTGATTGGTCTAGTAGTTTTTGCTTCTGTTGTTTCAGGTTCACTAGAGTTCTTAATTAAGTCATCCTGGATCACACTTTTTCCTGGAGCAACATCAATTTTTTTCTTCTTTTGTTTTCTTAGTGGAGTTGTTTCACTTTTTCGTGCCTCTTCAAGGTAAGCTTCAAAGCTGTTTACAATGAGAGAGTGATTAGAACCACTGATTGCACTGTCTTTAGATTGCGGCTCTTTTTTCTTAGCCAACCTCTTTAAAACCTGATCTCTGTTCAAATGACCAACACCTGATGCTTTGAAACCTGACTTAACATTGTTGACAGTTGCTTCCTGGCCCATAGAAACTAAACATTTATTCAGTAGACAAGGGAAAACATCTTTTGAAACTCCTCCACGATTTTTGCTCTTCCATTCATCCAAAACTTCTCTCCACTTCACCTTTAGGGGTTTGAAAAATGCTACGTCAAGCGGCTGGCAAATACCTGTGCTGTTAGGTGGTAGAAAAACAAATCTTTTTTTGTTCTTTACACACTCATAAATTGACGAATCAATTATCCTCTCGGGGTGGCGTATTCCACGCTGTACTATAACATTTTTTCTTCCCGGGTCATCTGTTAAGTTTGTTTCATCATAATTAACAATTAGATGAGGGTCCACGTCTTTTAGTGTTGCTGTAAGTTCATCAAAGTACTGATTCACTGTTTCAGCATTCACACCTGCTCTGGATCTTTTAACATTTTGACATAAGCGTTTTGTCAGGGTATTTGAATATCTTTTAACAAAAGAAATAGTCCAATCTCTGCCTGGCATGTTGTTCTGAAAGCTTCTTTCACTTACATCTTGCCTGTCCAAAAATGATTTCACAACTAGTCGAATATAAAAAATGGTAAAGGGAAATCCCCAATCTCCAGCCAAAGATATACACTCTGCTATTACTTCCTCACTTTCTTGATCAAACACATATGGACAGCCAACCTTCCCAGTGTTTTTTTCATTTTTGTATCGGTTTAAAGTTGACTTCGACACACCAAACATTTCAGCCGCTTTGCGAAAGGACATGCCTTTTCCAACTTCCGTAAGTGCTTTTTCCATTTGTTCATGATCAAAGTCTTTATATTTTCTCTTTTTTAAGTTCTTTTCTTTCTTTTTTCCATCCATTTTAGTCAATTTGGAACAATAAAACACATTATTAGTTATTATACACTTTTATACACATAAAAAAAACAGAGCAGGTTAACTTGGGACACTGTCCCAAGTTAGACCACTCAGTGCCTGTGGGAATTTTTTTTTACTAGTCAACTAAAGTTGGCAGCACTGGAAGATCAAGACATTGAAAGTGTACTACATATTTGAGGTTATGTTTTGAACTAATTCAAACCCTAATACATTTAAGAGTAATGTGTGTACAAGCAAAGTTTTGCAAGGTTCAATTTTAATGATAAGATTATAAGTACATGTTTTAGTTACTGAATGACACTTACCTGATGATTAAAAGTCCAGAATGTGATGAAAAACCAGTAAAAATACACTGACAGCACACTCAAACTCTTCAAAGCTCATTAACTCAACTCCACATGGGAGCAGTAAAAAAAATAAACAAAACAACAAAACGTCCCAAGTTAACCTACTGTCCCAAGTTAGCCTGTTTGACGGTTTATGTGTTGTCTTTATGCGGACACATATTACCATTACAAAAGTTAAGGATTGAAGAAAATTATTGTAGCTTATGACTAAAGTTGTGGCTTTGATAAACAATTATTGACATATAACAAGGAAAAGCAAGAAAAAAGCAAAATCTAACAAATCTATCAAGACCACACAACTGAACAGGAACAGCTTATAACTAATCACATAAATAGAATTTAATCATTGGAAATTAAAAATATACAGATGAACAAAAGGCTTACTACCGCTAAGGAAAAAGTCCTTTCTGAAACCAGAGAAATAGAAACTCAAACACCAACTAATTATGCGCTTCCACCACGAACTCATCTCTCTTGCTAGAAATTGCACAGTTGAAAGTAAGGCAGGAGCAAATGGAAAACAAACTTATGAGCCTCAGTGAACAAATTCACAAATATGGAGTTATCCACGCACAAGAGGAAACTCTGGAAGAACCACTACAAAAAGCTACACCACCACCTCCAAAAATTGAAAATCTCTGCAATAACACAAACACCAATAGCGTAAATACCTCAACTAGAAACAAAAGGCTTAGAGAATGCAGGGGAAAAAACTTCTTCAGTGTCTCCCTCCAAAATGCTAGGTATTTGGCTGCAGGCAAAGGTGGCTCGCAGTCAGAGCCAAAGCTCCATATTTTCAAAGTCAGCAAATGCCCACCAATCACGGCTAAACAGCTAGGAGAGAATGAAACGTTAGAAGAGTTCTTCAACACAAACTTTAATGAGGCTTTAAATTTATGTCCTCTCCTTTCTGTGGATGTTGACTGTACAGAACACCAAGAGAACACAAAAGCAATAGACACTTCAGTATTACCCCAACCTATAGTAGAACACTTACCCTTAGTAAAAGCAACGAGAGAAAACTATACTGTCCCAAAGACCGACACTAACTCTGCTCTTGTGATATCGCCCACACAGGCACCCTCACAATCCAGGCAACATACATCAAACCAGCAATCTTTTTTAGACAAACTCAAGATGAAGGACACGAGGTCATAGTTGAATCAACAATAAGGTCCACACAGAATCAAAATAAACTACAAAAACTCACCATAGCTCACCATAATATTGATGGCCTTCAAAACAAAATCGACAGACTGACTCATTTTTTGCACAACTCTAACCCAGACTTAATAATTCTCACAGAACATGGTCTAAGTAGAGAAAAGCTGGAAAACACGAGAATCCTTGGCTTCAGTCTCATAGGTGGTTTTGCCAGACAGCGGCACCAAAAAGGTGGAGTGGCTGTATTTGCGAACTTAAAACTGGAAAACAAAATAGCAGTAACATCTATATCAAGAACTATATCAGAACTTATATGCGAAAGTATTCTTCTGAAAATTGAGCTTAAACAAAAATTTCTTCACCTACTAAGCGTATACAAGCCACCTTACAGCAACTTGGAAAACGCAATAAACTTTTTATCATCGGAACTAGACAAAATCGTAAACATAAATGACCCGATACTGGTGATGGGAGATGTAAATGTTGACAACCTGGTTGACAGTTGCGACAAAAGAACTCTGGATGAAATGCTCCTTAGCTACGGCTTGAGAAGGCTTCAACTACCTCCAACCAGAATAACTAGTCATAGTCGGACCTCTATAGATTTTGTCTGTACAAACACCAGAGAAACACTAATAATTACTAGAGTGCAAAAAACAGGTCTCTCGGACCACACTGCACAGCTATGTACTATCATCACCGATATGACAAAGCAAACACTGAACCAATCACAGAGAAGACAATTCACTACACGAACAGTGCAGGAACTGAAGCACAATCTTCAAGCACAAGATTGGTCAAAAGTCATACTTACTGAGGACGCGGAAGCTGCATACAAAGCATTCAATGCAATCCTGCAATCTGCTATGAACATAGCGTGCCCTCTCAAGATAATAAAGAATAGAAGAAAGTTCACCAAAAATATTTGGGACAGTGAAAGTCAGACTCTAAAATTGCTGTACTTGGAGGCCCTGAACAGAGAACTCATCACTGGTCACCCTGATGATAAAAAAGAAACAGCTCGAAGGAAAAAAACTTACGATCAAAAACTCAAAACACTTCGAAAACAGTGCAACTCAGCTTATATAGACAGGTTTGACAACAAATCAAAAGCCATGTGGAGAGTTATAAATAATGAAAGAAAAAAAAATCAACCAAAAATCAACTGGAATGTTTGAAAATAAATGAAGACATCTCGGATTCTCCAAAGGTCATTGCCAACCATTTGAATAACTTCTTTGCTACAACCGCTGACAGAACACTTAACAAAAATGGAAATAGACCAACACCAACGTCTACAATAGAACTAAATAACCTGCTCCAAATTCCAAAATTAAATTTTTTTGAAACAGATGAACTAGAAATTGAAACAATTATTGACTCGTTAAAACCAAAAACATCAACAGGTGAGGATGAGATCTCCTCCAAACTAATTAAACAATGCAAACACGAAATCATCATCCCACTAACAATAGTTGTCAATAAATCACTCTCTTAAGGAACATTTCCCAGTGATCTGAAACTCTCAAGAATTTACCCAAAGTATAAAAGCGGAGCAGCAAATGAAGCCACCAGTTACAGGCCAATCTCTCATATCAACATTTTCTAAAATTTTGGAACATGTAGTACGAAGTAGACTTCTGGGACATCTCAAACAGCATAATCTCCTTACATCTAGACAACATGGCTTTGTGAAAGACAGATCCACCTCAACAGCAATAGCCCAACTAATAGAAGCCGTAATAGACAAACTGGAAAAAGGACAGATCGCCTCAAGTATATTGTTGGACCTCAGTAAGGCATTCGACTGTCTGGATCACAAACTTATCCTACAAAAGCTGCAGTATCTGGGAGTCACTAACAAGGAACTAGACTGGTTCAAGAGCTATTTAAGCAACAGGAAGCAGGTAGTCGAAATCACTCATATGGAGAACAATACCGTGAAGAAAGTAAAATCCGAACAACTACCAGTGAGCAGAGGAGTACCTCAAGGCTCCGTACTCGGACCTGTTTTGTACATTCTAGTAACTAATGACTTCTCAGACTATCTTAAGGACTACTGCAAAATAGTAATGTACGCTGATCGCTGATGACACAGCTCTGATTTTAGCAAATAAGGACAAGGACCAACTCGACATAGACTCTTATTGCATATAACCAGGCAAAACAATACTGCTATCTCAACGATCTGGTTTTAAATGACTCGAAGACACAGCAATTAATTTTCACAGCTAGACCAAACAACTTCCATGGCGTCCCAGAAATAACAACAATAGAAACAGGAAAATACCTTGGAATAATCTTAGATCAAAATCTCTCTTGGGAACCCCATATAAACCAACTCTGTCACAAACTTAACAGCAGCCTATATGCAGTACGGAGAATGAAACAAATCAGCAGCACCCGAGTAGCTTTAACAGCTTACTACTCCCTGTTAGAATCTCACCTGAGATATGGTCTGATTGTCTGGGGAAACACGACAATCGCAAACCTTCAACGGGTACTTATTATCCAAAAAAGTGCTATTAGGGTTCTAAAAGAACTAGGACCACTAGACTCGTGTCGAGCAGCCTTCAGGGAGTTGGGAATCTTGACTGTGGTAAACATCTACATCCAAGAAACAATCCTCTTTGCAATAAGAACAGGCCACGCAAGAACTGGTGACAACCATCCCTACAGCACCAGAAACAGGAGCAACTCCCTCCTCAATCAGCACCATCTGAGCTTGTTTGAGAAAAAACCGTCGTACAGAGGAGTGCTGTTATTCAACAAACTGCCCGAATCCTTGAGGAAGCTTCCAGAGAAGAACTTCAAATCTTCCTTAACATGTTGGCTTCTGGAGCGTCCACACTAAACCGTACAAGAGTTCACCCAATGGAGAACCAGCATCTTGTAATAACAGATACTGAATTGAACACAAATTGTAACACTAACACAAGTGACCTTTGCTCTGTTCTCTATGAATATGTGCAATAAAAAAAAATATAAGTGAAAATAAATGTTTTAATAACCCTGGAGAAATAGAAAAGTAGGCATGGGTAGATTTTGTTTTATCTTTCTTATTTTTTAGCTGTACCAAAATATTCTTTACTTTAGGTTAACTCTTACATATGCCCTTGTTCCAAACCTCTTTATTTGAATTGTGAAATAACAAAACAAAGACTTACACATTATAAACAGAACCAGATAGGACATAAAATAGTGAAACCCTTTGTTCATTTTAATACATCTAACTATTTATCTTTGTATTTCAGGTGGGGTGGATGCATTGTTGCACTGACCACAGAAGACAATGCAGACAAATTCATTGCTACTGTCAAGGAGCAGTTCTACGCCAACAACCCCGATGCTGTAGGCCAGAATATTAAAAATCTCATCTTCGCCACTCAGCCTGGTCAGGGGGTTCAGATCTACAGCCCTCATGCTGATTTCATTGTTAACTAGTCAGTTATTGATATGAATCCAGTGCCTTACAGTAAATAGCTACTTAATTGTGCCAAAGTATAGCAAAACGAATGCACACGTGGCATATGCTGTTTGGTCCCGTATGAGGGTGCATGTCGGTTGTTGTAAGCTAATACTGAGAAGTGATATATTGACAGAAGTATTGTGACATGTAGTGGAGATTTTTGAGCTTTGTTATCCCAAGAGTATCTTTACAAATTTAGTTCTGGACGTTGGCAACACGTTGATCTATCTTACTTGTAATAGTTTGGTGCCAAATATGCAAGTACCACCACGAAATATGCACTTGAGTGTGGTCGTTAACTGCACGACATATGCCATGTGCTCGAAAATAGTTCGATATTTTATCCAACTTAAGCTTATTGACTAACATTTGTCTGTGAGATAAAATCGTGAATTGATTATTTTACAATTTAGTAAACCCAACTTTTACATAAAATTTACATTTTGGCAGTGATAAACTAATTTGTTTATAAGGACGTACCAACAAACAAACATTGTTTCTGAAGCATAAGAAAGTTAGGAAATATTGGTTTATACAGCCAACTTATTTACATTCTAAAGTGGATTTTTGAGTGAAATTGTACATTCCTAATCAAATGTATTGGAGACCAGAATAAAAATTATCTGCCTGCAACCTTTATCCTAGTAAAAAGATGGGTCTGTTAAAGATGGAGATATTGGATTTTCTGTTATAGCTTCTGTTATCTGCATACTTTTTATTCCTTCGGATGAGTGTTCCAGTCCATTGGAATTACTTTTTCAGTTGACATTGAAAACATATTACTCGAATATAGGTAAATATGGATCAGTGGTCAGGTTCTTTTTTATATTTGCAAACTGAATAGCTAAGACTAATTGGTTTACAATTTTTATCCTAAGTACACATATGAATCCTGAAAATATAAATTACGACTGTAATTTTGAGATGATTAGATTATTGCAATTAGTCATGATTTAAATCTTCTTGTCTCCTCTTAGCTTGTCAGGTCTTTTGAACAATATTAAAAATAATGACTTTATGCTTCAGAAGTTTTAACATAATTATACATTTTGACAGCATTTTCCAATTCACCATTGCTTATTAATTATTTTGTAAACTGTACTGCATTGGCAATAACAATTAATTTGCTATGCTAATAAAAATTGTTTTCTAGATTTTTCAGTGAATGTTAGTAAGTTCAACAGGTATGATAATAAATTATGGGTAGTACATAAATCAATGCCATAGACACTCAGAAATAATAATATTTTGGCACTATGTGCTATATTATTCTAAACAGGTTCAAATTTATTTCAATCTTTTGAAAGTTTTTTTTTTTTTTTTTTACACACAGAATTTATAGTTCAAATTTCTCTTTCTTTTGTTTTGCTCCTAAAGAAGTAACTAACCACAACTTAGATAATACTCTGATATAAAAATGGGTTGTAAGTTAGTATCCTTTTAAATATTCAGAAAAAAACCATGTGGGTCATCTCATTACACTTCTTGAATATTTATTTTGATATTTGTATTTGTAAGGAAATATAAATATTTTCTATCAATAAGATTGTACCTAGGATATGTGCTACATAGTTCAATGAGTTCAGTGCCATCTAAAGACAGTGCTAACATCATAAGAGTACTCTCTGTTGTAAAAACATTGTATAGCTCTCAGTTGCTGTGAATGTACAATCTGTATTTCTCAATAAATAACTGATAATTTAACTTAATGGAATTACAAAATTTTACAGATTGGTAAAAGTATTTTCCATCACCAGTTCAGGGATTAATGAACTAATATGCCTCATGAAAATCAATTTGATGTTCTTAAAGATTAAAATTATATATATAAAATACATCCTACTTCAACTTTAGTAGGTTTTAGTTCCTCCATATTTCTAGTTCAGTTCCTCTTTAGACTAAATCTTGAAATATATATTTAGTTTGCATTGAATTGTTATTAAAATGGAAAATGGGTGCAAACTTTTTAAAGTGTTAAATTATGTTAGTTTTAATGAATTTTTAAACATATTACTTATATTGAATATAAGTTATAGTTGATTGATAGTGATTATGAAGTTATAGTATTTTCTTTATCTTAGCAAACTATATAAACATATGGTTATTTTTATTGCTATTTTACAATAATGAAATGTTAGTTTGTAAAGTTTGTAATCTGTAAAAAGAAAGTTATATAAAAATAATAAAATAAATTATATTTAAAAAAGTACACATTCTCTAATTTAACCATTTGAGTGCCACAGTGATAATCTGCTGCCACTAGAAGTTTGCAAAAAATGACACTGTAGTGGTCTGTTGCCATCTTATATTCTATGGATTACTACTTTTGATATTGTTTATTTCTATGTCCTATGATGTTGGTGGTTTGTCTAACATTGTCTAAAGGCCAATTTGCACTGTCATCCACGGGTGGAATGGAACAATATTGCTTAACACGACTGTAAAAGTATTTTAATGGGGCTATTCATAATCATGAATACAAGTACATACATGAATACCCATAAACATTCGTGGACGTCTTGTATGTGTCCATGCAGATCATTTGTGGAGCGATCAGTTTGGAGCATCCAGTGGACATGCATGACGTTAACTGTTGCAATACGATGAAGTGGGCAGGAAAATATGTTTACACTACAATACTGTACATATGCAGTTTGTCTTGGCAGGTCCAAAGATATGTACCGGACTTCCATGCTAGTCACAGATTCTAGTGTAAAAAGTCCTTTTTATTTATTTATTCTTCCAACGGAATTACACCACTTGTACATGTAATAAGTTAAAAGGAGTATAAACTATTAATAGCACTAATATAATGTATACATATATAATTAAATAACAGTGATAATAAGTTAAAATAAGTAATAAAAATCAGCGAATTAGTAATAAATATAAGTTAACAAATAATCAACGAAAAGGTAAAAAAAAAACAATAATAAATAGTTAAATATAAAAACGAAGCAACAGTAATAAATGTGTAGTGTATGATAAGAATTAAATAACAACTAAGTGATAACAAAATTTGACACATGCAAAAGTAACAATAAATAACTAGCGACATGCAAGAAAAGATAAATAATCAGTAACATGCGTAAACCTAATAAATAATCAACAACATCTTAACATCTTAAATAATTTAACATTGACATAAATATAAACTAAATCCACTACATGCATACCAGTGACGTGCGTGTTTGAGTGTGTGTGTGTTTTATTGATTTTTTGTTTTATAACTATTGAAAAGAATTTTAGCCATAAAAGTGAATAGTTGTTTTGCTTCTTAGTTCTATTTGAGAAATGCAAGGTAGGAAAGGTTTTGTCACCACGCATTTTTCGAGATTATAATGTCATTTTTTAAATAAGTTTTGCTCCAATAGTCTGAAAATTTATTTTTATTTTTGGTGATTACATTACATACTGTTGATTCACGGAAACAAAATTCCTTCGATAAAAAATATTTGTAGTTTATTAGCAAAACAAAATATTACTAACAAGACTTCTAAAAAGTGTTTTACTTTTTGATATTTTTAACTTTTTATATTATAATTATTTCGTGATTTTTCTTTTTTTTACAAACAAGGTTGTAGTGAAAAAGAAACAAACATTTTACACCAAATATGATAAGTATTTATTAGGTCCTTCACTTGATTTATACATTTTTAGTAAAGTACTGCAAAGTGCCCTCTATTACCTCTAGTGCATGTGAGTGTGAGCATAAAAAAACTTGAAGTTACAAAATTGTAAGTCAAGTAGAATTTTTACATAGCAACAAAAGAGTTGATGTAACAAAACTGTTGGCTGGATCAAAGCTCTATTAAGTAATTAAATATAAAAGGATAACAGGAGTTTGGACATTTGCCATCATTATATGTTATGAAAGGTATAACACAATGTTTCGAGTATTGGAATCAATCCTCTTCGTCAGGTGGGGGGGATATTAATACATACAAAAATAATGAACAGAAAGAAGAAAGGGGAAAAAGGATTCAAACATACCCAAAAGCTGCTTGGAGTCCAGTCCAGGCGTTGTCACTGCACAGGACAGGATGTAATTAAATATAATGTACAGTAAGGTAGGTAACATACATTATTTTATATTTAATTTTGAAATGAGTTTTGTTTGCATCTGTGCTTTTCTACTAGTAACTAAGAATTGATTATGGTGGGATTAAAATACAAATTTCAGCAAACATTGTTTATAAAAGTTTTAAATACCTGTTTATTAACATATTTGTGACAATATTTTGAAACTGTGCTCAGTTCAGGGAGCTAGTCACCATGGGTGTGTCATCATATAGTAAGAAATTTGTCCTATATGGGTTAAATTAATAAAGGTATACAGTGCATTTATTATCTGCTCCCTTATTAATGTTAAAATAAGGATATATTGATTCAAAAAATGATAGATTCTGGTTTTTATACACTGTTTACTATTTTTACGTGTAGTAGAGAAGTTTATTAACAACAAATATAGCATACCTAAGTCGTGAACTGTTGTAAAGAAATTCACATTCTTTAAAAAATGGCAGTGATTGGAAAGCAAAGAATATATACGTTGACAGTTTTTCATTGACATGCCTTTAACATGTTGACAACAACGGCTTATTTTCAGACTTTTTTATTTGCTGTTGGTTTTTTCAATAATAATAACCAAAAAGTGATCATTTTTTACGTTAAACGTCTTAGTATAACAAGAAATGAGTGTAGCCTACAAAATTTTGCACAAAAAATCTATTTCAATATGTTTTTTCAATGTTTTACCGTGTGCCCCATGTGGTACCTTAAAAATTAATCAATCGTGCACCTGACAGGGTACATTATAGTCTAAGGTATTTATTTAAGTGCAGAATCACGTTCAACAAACCACCAAGATAGGCAAATAATACAAATGCTATTATGAAATGTATATCAACATGTGCCCAATCGGGTGCACAACACACTTTACGAAAGCCTGGTACACATCGTCATGATCATGTTAATCAATTAACAATGATGTTGAATTTGCTAGTCCACTGGACAGTGGCTAGGTTCATAGTTCTCACTATAGTATTAAATTTGTATAAATGGCAATAGCCTTATTTAATTTCAATAAACATTGACTCGTAAAAAGTACTTGCTCCGGCAGGACTCGAACCCGGATCTCTCACTTGCCGGGTGAACGTGCTACCATTACACCACAGAGTCCTCATTTTTTACGATTCAATTATTTTGTACTTGGTCGTATAAAAATTGGAGTCCTGGCAGAGCAAGTACTTAATTTAACCAAGCATACTTAATATTTGCTGAAATATACAGTTAAAAGTATTTTGCATTACAATTTTTAAGTTTCTTATCTGGACATTTTATTGGTCTATGCTAAACAGTAGTTGCAGAAAATGTTGATATAAGAAGTGATGTTACCATCAAGCTTACTCCATGCTTTCAAGACTATAAAAGTAAACAAACTGAAAATTGTAGTTAATATGGTTCTACTGTCATAAAACTATGTTTACACAAAACAGTTGATTACCTTTTACAGACTTTAGAAGTGAACTCCATTCTTTGAAAAAATAACTTAAATTTGTAAATGCGATATCAGCGTTCTACAATCGATTGGGATATTGTCAGCAAACTGAAGGCAAACACTTTGAACATTTGTTATAACTGTTTTGGTAAGTGATTTGAAGTAAAAGAAGTAAAATAAAAGATTAAGTGTCTCAGTTTTCTCTAACAACCAGAATGTTTCCATTTGAAAAATTCTGTATTTTATAATCTTTGAGTGTCCGCCATTTTGTAATGCGTCAACTGTTTTACGTCAGATTTTCGCCAAAATGTTTCTAATTAAAAAGAGCTTTAATTTGATGTACGACTCGACCTATGCTTCTATTTAAGAATTTTCACCAACCCCTAGCGGGACGTCCCCCATAAGCAGGATATCATGGTGAAATACATAAAATAATAGTTTTATATGAGCAAAAGCTTGATGTAAATTTTGGTTCTTATATTGTAATTAGTTCAAAAGTTATTAGACCGTCCCGGGACTTTTCAGCACCCCTGTATATATCTTTATATATATATATATATATATATGTATATATATATCATTCCCATTTATTATAAAGTAGGAGTACGCCACTCTGCATGTTGAGTAACAGACTTTACTGAGGTAGAATGCAATAAAGTCTACAATCGAACCTCAAAAACCAAATTAATTGATAAGACGAATTTTTTCAAATCTCCTTGAAACTTTTGTGACACTCAATGCTAAAAACACCTCTATACAATATAGTAATTAAATAAAAACCTCTATAAGACGGATGTTTGGTATGATATGGGCTGATTGATTAACCTCTCTATACAAGGAATAATCTTAGCACAGAACCTTTAAAAGACGAACGCGATCTCTATAGGACGAATATTTTATGTTCTCGACCTCTATAGTAAGTAGGTAAAAACAAAAACAGTGACTCAAACGCGTCTCGACATGACATCTCAGCTGATGCACCCCAGACATTCCTCTTCAGGACGAGCAAAGATAGCGAAGTACTGGGGACCAAGAAATGGAGTTTGAAGAATTTGTTGACTTTAATGATGATGTACCAGTATGTGGAGATCTAATGGATGAAGATATACTGGCTTCTGTTCAACCCTCAAATCCTCAAGAAGATGAAGCATCTGAAGATGATTTGGAGGATGCACGGGCAGAGAGAGATCGACCTGAACTGTCAACAAAAGACGCAAGAGAAGCTATTGATGTACTAAAGTGTTTTTTCATGGACAAAAATTGTTTACACAAAAGTATAGTTTAATTATATTCTACGAAGTACCTTCGAGTTAATTCCACTCTGGATATAATAACCAATCATGCAGGCAAACAATAACAAATTGATGACTTTTTCAAGACTTGATTGAAATTTGAATTTTTTGTGAAATATTAATGTTATATGTATAATTTTCTAAAATTATATGTACAGGTGATGTAATACATACATGGATACTGTATTTTGTAAATTGTTGCAGTCTGTTTTTGACCTAGGCCAACATTGAAAAATATACTCAGGTACATTAACAATGATTCGTTTATGGAGGATGGCCACAAATATTTTCGTTTTCTAGAAGTGATCTAAGAGCAAGGAGGTACCTCTATATAAGATGAATAATGGCAGTATAAAACTTCGATAAAATGAACCTCTTTATTAAAAATATCTCGATAAGATGCATTTTCCCGTAGCCCTTGAAATTAGTCTTATCAAGATTCAACTGTATAGGTCATTTAACTATTGACAGAATGACGGACAATTATATAGCAAATAAATTACCTGAAAAATCACCTGGTAAAAGAAAATTTTTCAGCTTTCAGCCCAATTCTATAGCTGGACATGCAATATCAAAGAATTTATTCTTATCTATGTAATGTTACATGCAAAGTTTGAAGTCTACAGATGAAGTCTTTCTCAAGATATTTTGCCATAATGATACATTTTTCATTTTTGTTACGTTACATTGTGTTTCATATCAGTGTACAATGAAAGCCTACACTCAAGTCATCATAAAATGATGTTGGATGTGTTGGGATAATTAGCTTACATGTGTTAGTATGTGTTCCTACACGCTAAAATCCCTTATGAGTGTACTGAGTGTTTCAGTGTTTAAACAATGAAAGTCTACACTCAAGTCATCATAAAATGAAGTTGGATGTGTTGAGATAATTAGCTTACATATGTTAGTATGCCTTATATCCTACATGCTAAAATCTCTTATGAATGTACTGAGTTTGTTTCAAATTGATTCATTCTGTAATTTTCTTGTTGCCATCTCAGTTACCATAAGAGCAATGTACAAATATTTGCTCATACAATCAAACTGAGTGTTCTTTATATAGAAATGAAACTTCATGCAAACTTTCAAGTCTATAGGTCAGTTTGTTTTCGAGATATTGTGTGAACAGACAGACAGACAGTAATTTAATTTTTCCAGCACCATGATAATAGGGGTTGCTAACTTTCAGCCTATAATTAAATACAAACAATTTTCAGTCACAATTGTATTTTGTTTAATTTATTTTACACCTTATCCATATTGGAAGCTAGCAATGTTTCATACGTTATTAATATTACTAATAAAATATAGAATTATAAATAAAATAGTATTTTTATTTATCCTATTGTAAAATTATTAGACACTCGTATTATGTGTTGATTTACTAAGTTTTAACACAAAAGGTCTTTGGAATAGCACTGCAGATATCAAATTATAAAATTATTTTATAAAAAAATTATGGAGTAAATAGACATCAAAGTGTAGCCTGGAGACTAGACAATCTTGTGTCTTAATGTTTATAATTAGTCTGATAACTCTCACCTGTGGCACTGGTCAAAAGTTAGACACTTCTCAAACATTTCATCACCACATCCCGAAAACTTGCAAACTTTGATGTAGCTTCATTAACTCTACATTATGTTGTCTCTTTAAATTTTATTACTTAATTAGAAGTGAAGTAGGCAGTTTCAGCAGTTTGCAGGAACATGTATTGTGTTATATTTTGTTGTAAAAAAGTACCAGTTTTCAAGACATTAGTGATGTAATATGATATAACTACATTTTAGTATAACTAATTTATTTTACACTAGTTTCATGTTTCCTTATAATTTATAGCTGAGAGCCAACAAAGATATTATAGTTTAAATAGTTTACATTAGGTTTCGTTGTTGGACCATACTGAACTTGTGAACTTGGGTTTTTTTATCTAGTCCGTTGTTCACTTGAACAAGCCCTTGATCATTTATGCTCAACACAATATTATTTGTCTTTAGAAAGTCTATGTTCACTTTGAATTTAATAATAGTTTAATTTTTTACTAATTTAAGCAATGTTCCAAAAGTTGCAGCTGTCTTGAATGTTGCAAAACGAATACAGTAGGAGACAAATCTATTGAATATTTGATTTTTCAGGGTTCTGCTTTTACCAGAAAACTTTAAGCATTTAATCAATTTTATCATCTGATCAGACGGATGAAATGAAATGAAATGAAAATTCGTTTATTTAAACAGGCAAAGTTAGGGCCTCATGGCCCTTTCTTACACTTAACCTGTCTGATCAATAATTATTAACAAATATTAACCAAATTAATATTAACACTAATCTACCTTACTAAATACATTAAATTAAACATTACCTACTATAAACACTAAAAAATTATAAATATGATACTTCTAAATAAAAATAAATAAAAATATAATTATACAATCATTACAACTTCCATTTGTAATAAAAACTATAAACTATAATTAATACCTAATAACAATAATTTATAAATATATAATAAGAATATTTTTGAAATAAATAATATATATGCAGTTTTGTCTCACTCACACTCCTCACACACAATGCCAGCACCACACCCACAGACCCCTAGGACGGACCCGCCCCGACCAACCGTTCATGGTACAAACGTCTCAGTGCCGCCACAAACCGCCGATCTCTCTCAATGGAAGTGATTTCTGGGGGGAGGGAGTTCCACAGACGACAACCCATCACTTGAAAAGATCTATCAAATACTACAGTCCTGTATTGGGGCATTCTTAAGGTACGAGAACCAGAGCGAGTGCTTCTTACACTATCATGAGATATAAATTGGAAATAGTTGGAAAAACGGATGGAGACCCTGTCTAGATGCAAATATTATAAACCAGTAAATTATTGTGTTTAAAACATATTTTGTAAATCCCAGTAATTCTGATGCTAAGCCACATTGTGACCTGTATTTTTGTGGTGTATACTGCAGTTTCATGCATACTCATCTATTATCTCGCAGGGCTTTTAATAATTTACCTGTCTGCTAATTACATAATAATCTAATTGTTTCTTAATTTTCATTCTATCTTATTCATTCATAAGCTTAACATAAGTATTACTCTTTACCAAACAATTCTCTTAACCAATTAGTATTATTTAGATTCTTGAATTTTGAACTTATGTGGGGACACTAATTAAATAATAATCTCTGTCTTATGAATGTTTCTTGGATCAAATCAATCGACATTAAAAAAATCTATATAATAAAAAAATGAAACCAAGTATATGAATTATTTTAAAAGTTTAATTCACAACTTTATTAGAAAGATTAATTGTTATCGTTTTGGTGTAGTGTAAGTGTAAGTTATGTTTTGGGATTGAAAAGGGCTAACCGGTGGCGTAACTAACGCCAATGCAACCAATGCGGTGCATTGGGGCGCAGGCCTTCAGGGGGCGCAGGCCCTAGAAGGGCGCAAAAGTGTTTTTTTTTTAATTGAAGCTAAATTTGTGGGTAACAAAACATTTGACCACCGAGTTGTATTCGTTATTCTAACAGTACAATAGTATGAACTATTAATACACTATTTAAAAATATTCTCATGATGAGTATATTTGAAATGAAATATGATAACTAGTCCACTCAAGTCTAGGTTATCTGCGATGTTACTATGCCGGACTGATACGTTCAGTTTGAATGTTGGGACACTACTGAGCCGCGCGCTGTCCCCACAACTCAGTTTTACTCCGTAACTGCTGCGCATCTCAAGGTCATGCGGCATGTAGTAGGCCGCCGCCCCTCCTCTCTCGTGTGCCGGGTGCCTGGGCGAGTCCAAGTCTCGGCGGGGGAGGGGTGGCCGCTGCGCACTCACAGACTAGTCACCCTGTCCTGTCAGTCGGTCCTTGTTAGTACGATTGTGAGGTTCAGTAGTGTGAGTTTTATTACAAAACAATTTTGTCTGTGTATTTGTTATACAATTTAAATCAGTGGACCGTTTTTACCGTATAAATTTGTGCGTTTTTAATGGATTTCGTTATGATTGTTTGTGATTGAACGAAATGGACGGAAACAAAAGACCTAGTGGTGCCGAGTTCCGAAAAAGAAAAAAACAAGAAGAAGAAAAAGTGAAGAAACTACCAAAGATTGACACGTTTTTTAAAAAACGGGATTTTGCTGATACCTCTCAAAGTCAATCAGGTGACGATGGTGTTGGTGAGAATGAATGTGGGCTTGTGGGTAAAATATCCACGTCAGAAGATATCGTCGAATTGAATGTTCTTGCCGATAACCAAACTTCAGAAGTCCACCAAAATGTGAGTAAGTCTGCTGATTTAAATATTACATATACTGCTCCTTCTACATCAGCAACTGGCGGAAGTATTTCAGTACAAGAAAATACTGATGTCTTTGGTATAATCTGCAATGATGGTGGAGTAGAGAGTACAGACATAGCTCTTTTCTCAGAAGATATTAACAATGATGAATTGAAATCTCGGATTTTGAACTCCGAACCGTGTAGACCTCAAGGGCCATTCCCTAAAGACATTAAAACAAATAGATCCTTTTCGAAAGATTAACACAGCCAACGAAAAATTTTTTTGTGAAAACTTTTTTTACTTTAATTAGCTGATATTTATAGATTTTTATGTGCTGAATCCCAAATTACTGGCCCTAGTTTTTTTGTATCACCCAAAATTTTTCTGCAATTTGGGTTTTTATGTTAGTATACATTTTTTATGGTATTTTCTTATGTAGTATAATTACGGTTATGGTGAAATTAATGAAACACTAGTACATCATAATATAATAGAATAGTATTAATACAATAGTTTACTTTGAAAGAGTTATACATGTGGTATAAAACAGGTTTTCCATTAGTCATCTTGGATTGGTTTTGTATTTTCTTTCCCTCTTTTCTTTGAAACTTCTTGTGTAGCGTTTTTCTACGATGAGTCGCCCCTGCTAGAACTTCTCTGTGAAGTGACCAACAGGATGTCACCCAACATGTTAGTGTATTCCAGCGGCCCTGATATCGTTTTTTCCCATCAGTTTAATGTCCTGGTGAAAACGCTCTTCCTTGCCTCCTCACTTACATCGCCCATGTTTTGTTTTTGACGTCTTATTTTTTACTCTCTGCTGACGGCTTTTGTTCACTTCTTTTTTTCCTCTTTTTTCTTTTTTGCCTTTTTTTATTTTAATTCCTGTTTTTATTTTTTGTAGTCTGGTTTGCTCCCCTTTTGCTCTACCTATCTTTTTTTTTTTTTTATCTTAGTTTTGTTTTCTGGTTTGGTTTAGGGTCTTTTTTTTGTTGTTTCTTTTGCTTTTTTCACCGGTTTTTCTTGTTCTCTGATTTTTTTTTTCATTTTTGTTTTTTCTGCTTTCTCTTCTTTTTTTTTGGTGTTTTTAGTTTTTTGTTTAGCAACTTGCCGTTTTATTTCTTTTTTTCCGTTTAGTTACCCACCTCTTTTTTCGGCTTTCTCCGGGAAACGTAATCAAGATGACTGTTCCAGGAAGTGAACTTTCCAGGCTCAACAAACACCAACTTTTAAAGTTTCTTTAACATGTTAGCAACAATAGCAACATATTCTGGTTCTTTTTTATTCCCCAAGAACTTGGTAACCACTGTTGCTTGATGACACCCAATGCTTTCTTTCTCTTTGAGGGTCATTGTCAATTCAAAGTTAAGGTACTAACACATTTTGCTAATGTCTGGTCGACAAAGACCCTTCTATCAGTTTAGCTTCTGAAAGGTTGTGGAAACTTTAGGCAGAGATACATAAAACATGGCCCCTCTTTAGGCAAAAGCCTTGACAAACTGTTTTCATGAGGCCTAACTTTATGTAAGCAGGTGGTAGGAGCACTTTTTTTGGATCTACGAGGTTTTTGCGAAGAAATGTTTCTTTTCACCTGGTTTTAAAGATTCCCTAGCGGCCAGTTCTTTTGCACCAATGTTGATCTCTAGCCCTACTGTCCCTTTCACAACAAGAAACATGGAAAAGACTTGGAGTAAAAACCACCTTGTATGACCAAGTAGCATACATGGTTACTTTTATATCACCACATAGCAATCCAACCATGCTCACAATAGCCTAATTTTATTCAGCACTATTTCTAGTATTCATAGCTTTCTTTCATGTGTACAGAATGACCAACAGGTATAGATGCCGTTACTGGTTTCCATTGTGTAATAAAACAGCCTTTAAACTTCTTTTGGATAGTCAATGAACAGCCTCCAGTCCTTCTCCTTTTTGTACTCAACACCAATTCATTCATCAGACCTGGAATGTCTGTACAGTATCAACCAAAATCACCATCTTGTTCAAAAAACTTTGAAAAGTTTTTGCTCCTCTTCTTTCTAACACATAAATGCTGGTTCCAGCACCCAACCAAGTTCTTTTCTTTTTAGTCTATAGCAAAGCAAAATTTCAGCTTTCTTTAGTTAAGGCCAAGATCCCTAACCTAGTCCAGTAAGTATCAATCTGAGTAAACAATTTAGGCTCTACATTTTCGTAATACATCGAAATTCTCTTCATCATCTTTGTTCATCTAACTCAGATTCTACATCATAAGATGGTTTCACAGTTTGAATGAAATCCAAATCATCTGGAGGTTTCAGGGACCGGCAAATCTTGACCGTGTTTCACTGGTCGGATGGCAGACATAAGGTTAGGGTAGCTTATTACCTTCTTCATTTTTGAGTTGTGACCAGTTACACACACTCGCAAAAGTAACAATCATCAGAATGATTTCATGGCTCTCTCCATATCATAGAACAGCAAATTTGAAGTAATTTTTCTCCTTTTTTTACCATTTTCTTAATCTTTCAACACATACATGAACATACCTTATGCGGCCGCCAATATTTATCCTGATCTCCAAGTAAAAGTTTCCAAAGTATATCCGATAAACCTTTTTCACAAAGACCTGTAATGTTTCTTTGGTGTTTTAATCACAAACTCACCACAAATATAACAAAAACTGGTCAACAGAGTTTTTTACAAACCGGGCGGTTAGACATAGTGTTGAGCACGTGTACAAAAACCGTGAAAGTGAGGTTAGATTGACAGGTAAACAAACATCTAGCTTTAACGTTTCAAATGGCATCCTACCTTTTTTATCTGTTAGTGTGTTTCAGCAGTGCTACCAACACAAATTCAAGTCCACTTACCACTACTTTTTTGATTAGATTTAAACTCTGTAGAAATCGCTTAGTTAAAAAAATTTACTCAAAATGTGAAGAAATTGTGGGGTGATACAGCTTTTTAAAGCATCATATTTGGATTCAGCGACCTAAAAAACATTAGAATAAGGTATTTTTAGTAAAAAAAGTTTTTTCATCGTTTGCCTGTGTTATTATTTTTCCGAAACGAAAACTGGTCAAAAAATTGAGCGCTTTTGGCTTTGTTACTCTCCGTCTTTAAATGGCGTGTATTGTGAACCATGTTGGCTGTTTGCTAACAGACTTGATAAAAACTTTAACAATGCATGGTCTACTGGGAAAGTTAATGATTGGAGAAATCTGTCAACAAAAATTAAAGACCACGAATTGAGTAAGTGCCATATTAATGCATGTATCGCATATGGAATAAGAAAAAATAATAGAGATATCAAAACTCTTTTCTATGACAAAGAAGATAAACTGGTTGAAGTAATAAAGAGAATTTTGGATGTTATCATAACAATGTCAACCTGTAATCTAGCTCTTAGAGGTCATCGATCTGAGAGCATAAAAAATGTTAAGAGTGAGTCAGGAAATTTTCTGAATATTATTGATCTCCTTTATAGATACGACCCTATTTTAAAGAATCACCTGGAAAACGAAGATAGTAGGGTAAAATACTTAAGCCCTTCAATTCAAAACGAGCTTATTCATTTGACATCTCATCAGATTTTGAGTGAAATATTGACTGATGTTCAACAGTTTCCATTTTTTTCTCTCATTTTAGATACTACACAAGACATTTCGAAAATTGATCAGTTATCAATAATCTTAAGATATGTTTTATACAAACCAGACCTAAATCAGCTTGAGATAATGGAATCCTTTTTAGGCTTTGTGCAAGTACTAGACCAGTCAGCCGAAGGACTAGAGGATCTTGTAGTTAAATTTATAGAAGAAAAGAAAATATCTTTTGATAAGTGCCGAGGTCAAGGATATGATGGCGCTTCTGTCATGAATGGAATTTACACAGGACTGCAGACCAGAATAAAATCAAAGTCTCCTAACGCTGAGTATGTCCATTGTGCTAGTCACAATTTAAATTTAGTTTTAAACGACAGTGTGAAATCGATTTCAGAGATTTCATCATTCTATGATACAATAAACAGTATTTATGTATTTTTCGGCCAAAGCCTACCAAGATGGCAATCTTTAAAAGAGTTGACCGACTCCTGTGTTATCAAGTTAACCTTGAAAAAACTCTGTCCTACTAGGTGGTCGTCAAGGTACGACGCTTTACTATCAATCAATGTAAATTTTGTCGCTGTGCTGAAGTGTCTATCGAAAATAATTTTGACTTCAAGCAAGAACAATGAAGTCGCAGAAGCAACTGGTCTTATAAAGGAAATGTCTTCTTTTGAGTTTGTTTTGATGTTAGTGTTTCAAAGTCGAATTTTAGAAAGAATCCAGATCACGTCGAAAACCCTACAGAGGTCCGACGTTAATCTAGACGATGCAAAGAATCTCCTTCAGAAGTGTTTAAATACTGTGAGCCAACTGCGAGGAGAATTCGACGATGTCCTAGATCAAGCCAGGAGGTTAGCTGCTAAGTGGAATATTGATTCGTCAATGACCTCCAAACGTAAAAGAAAAGTAAAGACTTTTTTTGACGAACTTTCTAGTGACTATGAGTTTAGTGATCCTGTGCATTGCTTTAAAGTTAGGGTATTTGTGAGAGCTGTTGATATTTTAATTTCACAGTTAAACGAAAGGTTTAAATCTATGTTATGTATAACTGACACGTTCAGTTTTTTAAACCCAGATAATTTGTTACGGTTTTCTGACGAACAACTCGTACAGTCAGCCTCTGACTTTTGTAAAAAATATGAATCTGATGTGACTCATGCTTTAGTTAACGAAGTCATTTGCTTTAGAAATATAGTCAAAGACGACATCAGAAGTAATAAAATAAGCAAAATCAGCCAGCTGGCTGATTATCTATTGATTGAAAATAAGTTTATTTCATCAAGTGTGCCAAACGTATGTACTGCATTCATAATGTTTCTTACATTACCCGTGACTGTGGCAAGTAGTGAAAGGTCTTTTTCAAACTAAAAATAATTAAGAACTACTTAAGAAATTCTATGTCCAATACTAGACTGTGTGACCTTAGTGTAATTAGTATTGAACATGAGAGAGCTCGGTCTTTAGATGTAAAAAGGTTAGCTAGACGGTTCCTAGAAACAAAGAGCCGTAGGGGCTTTGTCAGGGAGTGGGAGTAGGAATTAAAACCCTCAATTAAAATGTCTATGTTTCATGTTTAGCATAAAATTAACATTAAGATAATGTTGGAGCTTCTTACATCATTTATATGTCACTGAATAAATGTAAAATAAATGTAAAAAGTAAAAAGAAGTAGTCTTATTTTATCGTCCTAAAAAGTACAATAATTAATTGAAAGTATGTAATGTGATCCTAGTCTTGTAGTTAGCCCTAATTGAAATGTTTGTACATAATCTTTGACAATCAAAACATGTAAATGTAAACAAAAGATTCATCATTGGTGTTAACATTTACCAGGTGTTTTGCCAAATTTAACATTAGTGTTTACGTTTACCAATTACCAGGTGATTGAATGATTGATTTAAATTTTACTAAGTTTGAAACTAATATGACCAAGAAATACAAACAGTAAAAAGTCATAACATCATAAGTTTTAATAACCCATTGATTATAAAACATTAAAAAATTAGAAATACCGTCATTTTTGACAGGATGATAACCTAAATAACCTAGTATATCATATATCTTTCTCTAATTGGATAGAGATTGTACAATGCCGTATGTAGCGAAGCAGTATCCAGGAAGACTTGCATTGGGGCGCAATCAAACTAGTTACGCCACTGGGGCTAACTTAATAAATAGCTTGGTTGTAACACACACAAGCTAAGAATTCCACAATTATGTAAATATACAAACATCTGTTAGACTGATATGTCCCTGTGGAACGCTCAAACATTTCACCTCTATTTCTCTGAGGAGAGAATTGTTATAAATAGATTTTACCTATCAGAGTGGGTTGATTGTATTGGAGCTGTTTAGTGTAATTAGCAAAACTGTGTTGAGGTGTATTGAAGGATACAATCGGAACGTAGCATTAGTCTTGGAATGATATGCAGGTAATTGACAACCAAACAGCTGTGCGGGTCTGTCTTTGATATTAGTTGGATAATGATGCAGTAATGAAGCTGAAGTGAGCAGAGCAGATCTTCTCACTAACAAGAACTGGCTGTACTGTATAACAAGCTTATACCTGTGAATCGGTCTTACATGTGGTATCATGCTCCTTTCTCTCCCCATGTCTCGTACATATATTACTCTGCATCAATTTAGATTTTAGTGAACAAAACCCTTATAGTTGTTTGTCCTCACTGAAAGCCAATAATCATCACTGGGCAAAAATATATTTATAAAAAAATATCAGAATAATAATAATAAAAATTAATTGTGTAACTTAATTAAACTTATAAACACACACACACACACACACACACACACACACACACACACACACACACACACACACACACACACACACACACACACACACACACACACACACACACACACACACACACACACACACACCACACACACACACACACACACACACACACACACACACACACACACACACACACACACACACACACACACACACACACACACACACACACACACACACACACACACACACACACACACACACACACACACACACACACACGCTGGGTTTCTCTAAACTGTTATAATATAAACTTTAATAAATCATTAGACCAATAAAACTAAAATTCTAAATGATATAAATAATAGTAAATTAATAATTATAATGTTGACTTTTATAGATATTATATTACCCTCTCTTCTTCAGGGTTGTTAGGAATAAATCTTTGGTATCCTAATGGCTCTGTAATAGAATCTGTAGAGGTTGGTAGGCCTGGACCTACTTCGATGAAGACGTTTTTGCTGTGTCTGATTAATTAAATTATTTTTCTTATTTTTATGCATGTATTGAATATTGGTGAATATATATAACGAACGGCAAAGTTAGACGTTTAAACTTATTACATAGCCACTCCGCTACATAAACCGTGAGTCATATATGTTAGTTGTCCATCGTCAGTTCACAAGAATTAGGTTAGCCATCTAAGAGGACAACACGAGGGCCCTGTCGTTGCTTTCAAGATTGGCGCATGCTCACTTCAGTCCCAGATTAACCAACTGCTCTCAGAAACTGAAAGCACTTCCCTCATCACGCGGAGTTTCCCTCACCGCCTGCCGCTACTACTCTTACAGCGAGGAATCTGAAGGCGCAACACAGCCGAGTCTCTACAACTGCATTTATAGTTCCACGGGGGTGACTTCCAGTAATTGACTTCCAGTAATTTATTCTCAAGCCATAATATGTCCATTCAATTAGATGAAACAAAAAACGGCAAACCTTGCATTATTTTGGACAAATATAAATACAGATTGGATAGAACACTAGTAAGTGGAGAAACTACTTGGAGATGCTTGGGCAAAGACTGCTCGGCATCAATACGTACAAATGCAGACTATACGGAACTGATAAGCCGCAAGAACTCCCACTCAGGGAAACACCCGGTTACTATAAGATCGCTCACTCCTGTCTCATCATCCCCTAATATAATCACTCCAAGTAAAAGCCTCCCGACAACTCCATTAGTATCCCAACTTCTTTTTAAACCAAAAACGACAGACTGCTCTACTCAAACAGATGATTTAAGTATAAAGTCCAAGGATGAACTCATTGCCAGAATTGATGAGCTTATACGCCAGAGGAACAGTTTAATTAGTAAAGTTCAAGAACTTAACTTACAAGAGGGAAAGTTTGATACTAACAAATGCCATTCAGACTCCTGCCTCAAAGAGAAAAATCTGTTAATAAAGGAAAATAATAGTTTAAAACTAGAGATAGACGAAATTAGATCCAAAGTCCTCAGTTTAGTTAAAGATAATAAAACAAAACAAACAATTATTGAATCTTTAAATGATAACATAAATTGTCTAAATGTAAAACTAGAAGAAGTAAAACAAGAAAAAAAGAGCTTCTGGAGTCAACATCTTGTAAGACTAATAAACTGATTGCACCGGCACTTCCAATACCCACATCTAACAGGTTTCTGCCTCTTGCTAACAAAATGGACTACTCTGACCTAATAACAAGTTGTTCATCTTCGTCTTCAAAAGCAGAGTCATTGAAATCATTCCAAAGTAAGGCCAAGAAGAATCGAAGGCAGTTCAACATTTCAGTTACTCTATACAGTGACAGTCATGGACGTGGAATGAATAATCTCTTAGAGAAAAAATTTAATTCCAAAACCACATTGTTGAAACCAAGCACAGTAATTCCAGGGGCTCCCATAGAAGAGGTGGTCAGAACTATTAAAAACGACTCGTACAACTTCACGAAAAATGATTATATAGTATGTATAGCTGGGACTAACAGTATGAACAATTATAATTTGGACATCGTAAAAACTATACAATCTTACAGAAGCTTGGCAGAATCTTCTCCAGATTCAAGATTTGTTATCGCAACAGTGCCCACAAGATTTGATCTCAGTCCTTACTCGCGTGTAAACATAAATATAAGAAACATTAATGCTAATTTGAAGGATTTGGAAAAAAACATAGACAACATAAGAATACTGCATCTAGGTTCTAAACAGCGCTTCCTATTCAGTGGTGTTCACTTCCATCAGGCAGGCAAAAGGAATGTCACCAACGATCTGTTTCATATAATTGAAAACTGGACAATGCAGTCACTACCTCTGCCTTCCAACTCCAAAACGCCCGGCAACATTCGATTGTCTGTCGCCGGTCCGTCTGGTCTTCAGGCCGTGGAGTTGTCCCAGACTATGGACAGTATGGTGGACTCACCGCTGGCACTGCCTCGCCCAGCTACACCCGCCTCACTCGCATCAAGCCCCTGCCCGCCCAGTCCTGAGTGTTCGCTTTCTCGCTGTCATGTTTCGTCAACCCGAACTACACCAACATCAACACCAAGTGAATCTTTTTTAGCCACACCAGCAATAGCTTGTATGACCAGATAAACTCAGTTTATGATGTCAACAGTGGCAGGAATTCTGTGAACTGTCACAATGTACCGACATTGGATTGTTTTAAAGATACGGAATTGTTCAGATCTAATCATAAATTTTCTGTTTTTCATTTAAATATTCTTGGTGTTGTCATTGATTACAAGCTCAACTGGTCTAAACATATAGATACGCTATGCTCAAAGCTGTCTTCAATTACCTTTGCTTTTCGAGTTTTAATGCCTGCAGTTGGTAAAGAAACTATCGTTCAAATTTACTATGCTTATGTATACAGTAGACTGAAATATGCTATTGGATTCTGGGGATCTTCTAGTGAAATTTTAAGGGTATTTAGATTCCAAAAAAGAATTGTTCGCATTATGTCTGCAGCAGGTAATCGTGCTCACTGTAAGCCTTTTTTTCAGCAACTGAATCTCCTCACTCTTCCAAGCATCTATATACTTGAAGTTTTGACTTTCTTCAAAAATAACCCACATCTTTTTGCAGAGAACACTTTTAATCATCAGTACGATACCCGCCACAGGGGTAATATGGTCTACCCGATCCATAGATTGACAATTTTCGAAAGGGGCATGCACTATTCAGCTCTACGGCTCTATAACGCGCTGCCTCGGCACCTGAAAAACATAACCAGCTCACAAATTTTTCTAAAAAACATTAAAACTATTTTGCTTGAAAAATGCCCATATTCTGTTCAAGAATTCCTGTCATATTGCACAAACATGTGAAATAACCTATGTTGACTATTTGATTGTTGATTTTATTTAATTGTTATTGTTATATTTATATACGTACTATTTTATCAATGACTTATTTCATGTAACTTTATGTTATTAACGAAATAAATTATTTCTGATTCTGATTCTGATTCTGAATCGTGATACGATCAGTATTAAAACAAGTATTAATATGGGATTAGGGAATCTTTGGTTTGACATTTATAAATTGCTTGTTCATGCACGCTTGGTTTTATTCGAATTAAATCATGCAGTGATTTTCATTGTGACAGTTAGATGCTACATCATGATGAGCAACCATAACACTCTAAGCATTTAGAATAAAAATAGTGGACATTTACACTAAACCCCTGTCGGTAAAAGTATTTACTTATTAATTGATATTTTAAAAAGTAGTTGGGCTTTATTTGTTTTCTTAGTTTCAGTAACTCATCTACATCCCACATATTATGAGACACCCCTTTTCACTTTCTGAATAAACCCTTATTTCCGCTTAAAGGCTTTAAAGTCAATTTGTACTTGGAAGAGATAAATATATTTACATATTAAAGTTACAGGAAATTTCATTCTTATATTTACGGCTTAACTATAAGAATCTAAAGCTGCTTGATTTAAGATTGTCTGAATAAAAGCAACTCTAGTCACAATTTTAAACATACTCGTACTTCGTCAATAAAAAATAAAGAAAAGTATGATTCTGGGGTCTTGTCGAGATTGCACCAACCAATGGATAGACTATGCATGTATATATATATATATATATATATATATATATATATATATATATATATATATATATATAAAACTATTGAATAGTTGGTTACACACTCAATTAACTCACCATTTTCAGTAGGTACGGACACACCTGTAAGAACCTAAAAAAAAATGATCGCTACATATAAAAGCATGTATTTGTAATTAAATATGTTTTGTTTTTTACACTTGGTAACTCACAACTGCCCGTACTCAAACCGGGGTTTTCGGACAATTTTGCAATGTACAAGGGGCACGGACCTCACCTTACGTATATTTGAAGGGACCGTGTCGATGGACGGCGCGCGGTGGCGGAACCGACGGCGGAGCCCGGCCGAATATCTTTTCCGAGGTCCACCAAAACTGAGTACGGCCCTGTTGACACATATCTGGATCTTTAAGGCAACTATGGTACACAATTCGCACATCCATCAGTGGAGGTGTTTTGTGATGGGAGTAGAGTAGTTGGAAACAGGTGCAGTAACACTTGCAGGTATGGATTACGATACAGCAGGACAAACAAACATAATGAAAAACATTAAATCTTTTACATGCTCTAATATATAACACGTTAATGGCCGATTAATTACTAGCTGCAGTAGAACTAAGCGCAAGAGAGGGGGGGAGGGGGGGACGAGGAAATGTCACACGGCAGCGTTGCTCTTTGCTCTAACATTTGACAAAATGTCAACAGACAAAGGGGCATTAGCGCGGCCAAGTGGTCATTTGTGTAACCTACAGTTCCGCGTAACCTCTTCTCTCGTACTGTCGCCAGTTCATTATCTGTGCACGCCAACAGCTGACTGCAGTTTAGTTATTTCCTGGAACCTCTCCAAGTGTTTTAGTAATTCTGTACAATTCGGATGAGAGAGGAACATGGAAGTAACAATGCAAAAACATTGTTTTCCAGACTGGTTTCTAAAACTTTATTTTATTAAAATTATGATGTTGGACATTAATTTAACAACAAAACAGACGAGCATCCTTTCCTAACTTCCTGAAAATGTTTTCAAAACTTAGATGTACCTATTAGTGTAAAGCAACTAGGATACACAAGCTTTATTTGTACTATTTTTGAATTTCCACTTCATTAGAAGGACGTCCCACTTGGACTATGTGGGAAACTTCATATGGAAGCTTAGACCAAGCTGCGTATAATATCAAAGGTAATGAAGCAAGTACAATGATAAAAAACATGCAAATTTAACCCATCTTTAAAATGACAGTAATTTCAAGAATTCATTTCAAATCCATAAGTGCTTTACTCCAGAGACTTAGAAATACGATTATCTGATGATAAACGGTTTATAATTTATAATCGGTATTCATGTTCCATAATAAATACTATTTTTAACATAAATCATAAAGCATCAGTGTTAACAGATACTTGCACTTTTAACAATTTACTAGTATTAAGACATCAAAATCTAAATTTTGGAAGTGAAACATTTATGAATATGAGACGAATTCCTATTTATAATACAGTTTTAAACTTTATCTCCATTTAAAAAACGTAAAATATAAAACGTGGCAGTTGACTAGCATGTTCACACTTCACTGGTTACACATTCAACAGTCCCTTCACACAATATTCCTCTTTCTAAAAAAAGGACTTGTTCAATTTAAAGAAATAAATATAAAAAAATCTTTACACATTTACTTGTGACACCTTTAGGTTACTAGTGATATGAGTCTAGCAAGGAACAGTATGTTTTATGATTATTGCCTCAACATTTTTAACAGGATTTCCCAATTTGATTACATATATTAAAAATATAGTATTAAGACATCAAAGGTGTTTTATTTAACATACCGTGTAAGACAATTCATATAACACTTAGTTTGCTTGAAACAAGCATTGAAACTAGAAAGTATAAAAGATGTTTTATATTTATTTCTTTAAATTGAACAAGTCCTTTTTTTAGAAAGAGGAATATTGTGTGAAGGGACTGTTGATGTTTAAAACATGAC
Organism: Homalodisca vitripennis; assembly: GCF_021130785.1. Taxonomy (NCBI): domain Eukaryota; kingdom Metazoa; phylum Arthropoda; class Insecta; order Hemiptera; family Cicadellidae; genus Homalodisca; species Homalodisca vitripennis. The sequence goes on from NC_060207.1 coordinate 60,083,618, forward strand.
GTAATGTGTATTTTACTTCGCCTGGTTAAATAAGAAATCTTTACTTTACTTTTTACTTTAACGCGTAAGGCGCAGAAGAGATTAATATTTTAATTGAACTGATGTGGATTGTCTATGAAGGTAGTATAGTTTTATTGTTTCCTGAGAAACCTGATTACTTCTCTGTTACCTACACTATAACCTCAAGCTAGGAATACGAAGGATAAATTGGAAACTAATAATCAGTTCTCTTCATTGAAAGAGTCACATACAAAATATCACGCAACACGCGCGCGCGCACACGCACACACAATGCGACTTAAAAAAACATTGATATTTACTAATTTTTCATGTTGTAATTCTCTCATCAATAATATGAGTGTGGATCTGGCTTTCAAATTTCAGCGATTCCTAAATTACCGTTTCGTTTGCATTTGACCTAAGACGTAATCATATCTAAGACTAAGGCACCCATGCTTATTTACAAAATCCTATTTTGAAATTGGCTGAAACTTTAGAAATTGGCTTTTTATATGCTTAACTCTGGAGAGCCTAGATAACTGGCTGACAAAATTCCAATTCATATCTGAAACAAGCATAAAAGAAGTAAGAATAGAGTAATCAATGCCACTTCTTCCTATAGAATTCCCTTTCTAACCAAATTAAGTCAGATGAGAGTCGAAATTGGCTTTCCGCCTTACTGAATGCTAGAAAAGGTGCCAGCGATGGGTTAGTTGGAGTAGATCTTTGAGGATGATGGGGCTGTAATGAATGTGGTTATGACTAAATGTTTTAAGTAACCTCTGTTACATTTTAATTTTGATTTTTTACAAATGTAGTAGTAGTTTTACATTATTTATAAAATTGTATTAGCATATTAAGTATAATTGTAAGACAAGGAATTAAGACTCCAAATTCTACCTTTTGCAAATTCAAAGAGTAACTATCCGTTCGTTGCAACGTCATATTGAAGACGATTATAAAATGTTATTATAATCGTACAAAATATCCATATAGTGAGTGACACACGAATGAATACACTTATGCCAACTGATACAATGTCAAATCCCAAAATATAGTAAATAACGTGTGTACAATACATTAATATTTTTGTATTGCAATAAATGAGATTAAATATTTTTACACAATTTTCCTGATTTGTACTATGACGACTAATTGGCATCATCGGTAGTTCTTGAACGGTTATACATTTCCATTGCTCATACCTCATGCTGGGTTTTGTGTGTCTCATTGGTTTGTAACATAATTTTAAATGTATCAGATATGCCTTCACGCACAGTACTAAAATCTCAAAGATCGCTTGTTAGAACTCTAAAAGGAGGCCTTTATACTACAGAGCTATTTTAAAAATTAGGCTAATGCATATCAACGAAATACCTAACTTTTCTCCATTTGTTATAAAAAAGTAAAATGAAATACGTAACACATTTTATGTGAAATATATAATTTCACTAATAAAATAAAAATGTTATTCCATTGTCAAATAGGGACACTATTGAACTAAACATATAGCGCGTCCATGTGTGGCACAGGTTACTTGTCCATTAGTCCTTGGCACTGCCTCAATAATTAAGTGGATTATACGTAATGCATCTTTATAGTTAATTTCACTCAAAACGTAGTGGCTATGTCCGAAATCCTTTTATTATTTCAAATCATCCATCGTCAATAACACACTTTAAACAAAGAGTTATCAAGTGTCGTTTTGTCAAGGGGGTTGAGTTATGGATGAAACATTATGTCGAATGCAACTGATTTGGATATCTTCTGGATAAGCCAACGGTGGATTTTAAATAATAAGCGGATAGAGTGTCTCAGAAGTGTGGTAGATTAAAAACCAATAAATATTACAAATTCTAAATAAAAAAATCCCAATCAAAAGCCAAATTACAAACTAACTCCCCAAATTTCTTATTATCTAATTTTTATCCTCCTCATTTCCCAACTATCCTGAGAACGGAGTCTTTCAAAGGTCAGGATGTTATGGTAGCAGAGGTCTTCAAACAGAGAATAGTTCCAACAGGCCAGGGCCTTGAAGCAGAAATGCTGAAGTTCCTATAAAATGGTGTGATTTTTATAAATATATCTGTGTGGATATAATTTATACGTATTATACTCACGGAAATTATCTTCATTTGTTATTAAAAGATTAGCAAATGTTTGTTGAATATATGTGAGATCTCTCATTTTAAAGACTTGATTTATACGCATATAAACTTGTTTTTGGGTCTTCCTGAGAAGTGTATACTTTTGAATATGAAGTAAAAACAAGATTGATAGCCAATGAAAATATCGGATAGATTAAACAGTGTTAAGATGAGTATTAATTGTATTCTTAAATTAAGACATATTGTAAGATGAAAAACGAAGGCGCGCTAAAGTGTTTAAAGTTTCTTATTTTTATCATCGGACTAATATCAAGATGGAAGGGTACAGGCGGCTCATTAAAACCTATATGAATCATATTTTGGACGTAAAATATCTTTTAAAACATTTATTTTAGTTCTATACGTAATAAAAGCAATTTATACAATGATGACCCATAAAAACTACCAACCTACATATTCGATTAGTTTGCTGTCCGGCAGTGTGGAAATGAAAAATGTGTCTAGCTTTCAAAGAGAGACATTTTTACACTAGTTATTTGATACGTGATGGTTGGCGATATTTATGTCTTACACCTATTCATTTGGCTTCTTTTACATATATGGTGTGATAACCTATTCTTCTACAAACTACTGATACCCAAAACGTCAAGTGGAGGTTTAAAGTCACAAGTTCCTCCCTCCAGGAGAATTGGGATTGGGACATGGAACGTAGTATCGGAATGACCGGCGCGGCGATCGGAGAGAGACAAGTCGACGTCACGTACCGACCTGGTCGCGGTGGACGTAAATATCATCGGCTCTAAACGTCACAACCCCTCGCTGCTGTTTTATAGCTCCGGCTGGAGACATATTTGTAATGTTTATGCCGAAATGTTACAGTCCCAATGTGTCATACGGGACAAAATACTTCAAACAGTCTGGCGGTATAGTTGTCACGTCAATAGTGTATGCTTACGGCAGTGGTAAGATTAGATTATCAAATTAAAATAACAAAAGCTAGTGAAACCAATTATATATTAATACAGTTATTAGTGTGCCATTACATGCTGGTGCAACCATCTACTTACACATTCGACTATCTTACGTTAAATAGGCCAGGAATACGGAGGTAGCTAGAAGGAAATTGATTGTCGCCTTGCTAGTTTTGGTGGACGTTGACATTGGAGGCTACCTGAAGGGGTTGGTTAGAAATATAAATGATAATGTTTTCTCAGATCACATTTTTCTTAGCTTTAAACACTAAAATCCAACGGTCAGACTTGTAAATACATGTTAAATCAGCATTAACTAACCATGCACAGACCGAGTATTTTTTAAGTGATTGAAACTAAAAATTCGTCTGAGAAAAAAATTATTGTTATTTTAAACCATTTTGATACCCTCCTGTTTCGACCTCCACTTAAACTAGAATACCTCACGATCGATTTCTGTTAGGAGAAATTCCTCTATCGTTTAGAAAACTAAACTAAATCGTGTGCTTATACAATGAAAACTCGGTCCTGGGCCGATCACGGTAGTGAATTTGTTAAAATAATCTGATATGCATTATTTATTGGATATATTACATCTTCACGAATCGTAGTGATTAAGGCTAGTTGTATGGTTTGTTCAACTTGAAGCACACCCTTGAAAAACATAGCGGTTGATAGCGAAATTACACTGATATAAAGCGTGAAAACGATAAACGTGCTATTGATTATAATCTAACGGTAATATCGACAATGATATTATACATGTACAGGACATTGAAAATATTGTCATACGAGTATCATTGAAAGTAACAAAATAGTAATAAGGATTTGTGAGCTTATTGGTGAAAATTTAGAATTCTTCAATCCCAACCTATAATAGTAGTGGAGAATATAATAACATTTAAGTAATTAAGAGAGAGCGTTAGTACTATAGGCACTACCGCAGTAAAGTGATTAGTTTTTTTCGGTTCACGTACTACGTGTCTACTGCGCATTGGTGATTTTTTAAAGAAAGTTAAGACTGTTTACTAAGCAAATTCAACCATTATAGAGTTTCATACCAACTAATAATTGATTACTACTAGATTCTTATTCTTCATAATTTAATTCTGACATGTTCATAACATTGTAAGTGCGGAGTGTATGAGATTAGCAAATTTCTCCTTCTATAACATTATGTGCGGTTGAAAAGTAATAGTAGAAGTAACTCTACTAATGTAATGAAAACAGTGTCTTGACATAACTTTATTTTTTAATAAAAAATTATTAAAAGTCGAATATTGCCTTACATGCAAATATTACGTGCTAGCAGTTACCCGCACTTTATACGCAATTTAGTAGGCTTTGCACGTGTATGAGCACTTCTGGTTCGAATGAATTATATTTCCGACGCTAATGGTGAGTTTCCTCGTTGCCTTAATCACAAAAATATGTCAAAAGGTGTATGTTTATGTATAAAGTGTATACAATATACATCCGCAGGTCTGGGAAATCTACTTCTGTCAAAAGACAACCAAGATCGGTTTTATAACAACTTACAGTTTTGTTTTATAGTACTATATTTATAGTAAAAGTTAGATAGTAAATGTTATATCTGCATTACAGTACTGACCAAGCACTGCATATTTACTAAAATGTGCAGTTTGTACTAAAACATTTCATTTTCTTATCTGAATATGTATTTTACTCTGTGCACAACAGGGATTGTAGAAAACGTTAAAATAAGACTACTGTTACTATCAAGCTTACTGTGTACGTTCAGGTTTGAAAATTGTGGTTAAAGGAATTAAAAATATGGTCGTGCTGTGTTAACACAGTGTTTAGACAGAACATTTAACAGGCTTTTTCAATTTATTTTTCACAACTTTAGAGACGAGTGAGGTGTAGCCCGGAGGGATTTTAGAAATAGGAATAGGACTATATATATATGTTAACTAGTGATAATAATAATCTCCATGTAAAGTTTTAGTACAAGAGGTCAAGTAGGTTTTACGTGATTGGGTAAAAAACCCCTCACATACACAATGACAGAAATGTCGTTAGATTTTTTATGAAGATGTTACAAGTAACGCTAATCAGGAAGGCAAACATTACACTTTATTTACATGTCGTTCTCGTTATGTGGGATATTGTTTCTTAAAAACAATTCTAAATAATATTTAAATCTAAATATTTTTATTTAACGCTCACTTATTTATCAGTCGTGTCAGATTAAAGTAATTTTTATGCCAAAACTTAATAGGTGAAAAGCTAATTTTGTGTAGTTGCATGGCAATATAATTCAGACGAAATTAAACACCTTCACGATGAACCCTTATAATAGCCCTAACATTCCTAAGTGGATCCTAGTGTTAGAAGTGGGATATGTTCTGATGAAGATGTTTATTAATAATGGACAGACGATATAAAATCAGTTTTACTGCACAGAAGAAAATGTTTTTGAACTTAAATTTTATCAATTTCCTAAAGCTAGTTGAATATGCAGAAAGGAGTGTCCGTGAGGTAAAAGGTTTAATAATACAGGATTAAAAGGTCGGCGAGAGAGGTCCAGGCGCCGTAAGCGGGTTACCCACCACCTCTGAGCCGATTATGTTAATAAAACAAAAGTGTCTCAACAGCGACCCCACCACTCACTTCGTTAGCAGCCTAAATCACCCCTAATGTTTCATACCACTGGGTTTTATCCTCTTCCCTAGTGCTCTCTCAAGTCGCACATTTTGTCGTTAGCCTAAGCCCCACTTGTCTTATTTGGCCAAGAAAATCCCATTGTCCGAAGAAGCCGCTACAATCCACTTAACCTTAACTTGATTTGCCGCCCCGAGTGGATACGGGATAAACGTTGCGGATATACTGCGGCTACGGTGTGGATCAGCTTCATCAGGCGTTGCGTCTATTCAAAAGGCTTTGACTACTAATTAGGTATGTTTTTTTAGACTGACTACTCTCAAATTGTCAGTGTAATTCTCTGAAGCCTACTAAAAATAACAAGATATTAATAAAAATAAATAAAAATGATGTACTTATAACTATTTTAATTGGTTAATATTGGTGTAATTTATATCAGTTCAACATTATTGGCTGAGCTTTAGCGAAGACAGGCTGGAAAAACTTCATTTCTGTCTGTTAAAAATGTCAAGTAAAGGAGGTCTTATTTTAAGAGGAAGTTAGGGCTAAGAGGCCCTCTCTAAAAATTAACCTGGGGACCAACGGCTTAAAGGTCTGTCTGTCCGCAAGATATCTCGACCACGAAAGTAGGCCTACCGACAGATTTGAAATTTTGAATGAAGCTTTATTTGTATATGAGAAACACTGAGTTCTATTTTTTAAATAATTGATAGCATCATGTGCTGTCTTGAATCTAGTTTATTAGATAGTAAGATTTAAACACTTTTTGAAAAAAATTACCATAATCAATCAATCTAAACAAAGCCTACACAAACACCATTACCTGATTAGTAGACGTGAAGTTAGTTGGCTGAGGACATACATTAGGCTTTTTGTATTAGTTTTATTATCACGTTGGTTTTTTTAATATAGTTTGTCTATTCAAACTTGATTTACTATTCTTGAGTTTTTAAAGTTTGGGCAGTGACTACTGTCAGACATACAATGCAATATATCTACCGTAACGAAAGTCAATTAGTTACTTTGTCTTTTTTAAATATTTTTTTCATTTTTCATCAAATCAATCTGTATTGACTATATATTATATAACCAATGCCCAAAAACACCCTTTGTTAAAAGGATGTTCATATTATATGAGCTTCTTTGTTTAAAGTTAATCATTGACGATTATTTGAAATGATAATAGGATTTCAGACATAGCTATCGTTATGTTGCAAAAATAGAACACTGTTTTAAATAATAGTTAAATTAAGTAAATATAGTTGCACTATGTATAATCTTCTTAATTATTGAGGCAGTGCCGAGAAATAATGTACAAGTAACCAGTGCTACATATAGACGCGCTATATATTTAGTTGAATAGTGTAATTAATTATTTGACAATGGTTTAACTTTTATTATATTATATGAGCATGACGATACATTATGTAATGTGTAGTTATATGGTTTGACCGCTTTGGACTTGCCGGTATATGTTTGATTGTTTGATATGAAGCTTTTTCTGTTTTCAAGTTTGACTTTGACAAATTCATCGCCATATACTGTATAGATTTCTTCTTCCCTGTGCGTGATTAAACTTATGTCGTTTCTTTAACCCCCGAAGAAGAGGACAGATTCCATTCTTCGTAACATAGTTACATTTATGTAATGATTAAAAATGTCGGAAATCCTGTTATAACTTATCTGAACCGTTATAGTTTTTAGGAGAATGATGTGAATTCACCTGTACGCATGTACTGCACATGGCTTGTACTTATGTATGCAGGAAACGGAACCTGTTCTAGTTACTCAATTTCTGTACCGAAGCAATGAAGATATATGCGGGGGCTATCGATGATGTGAATTCACCTGTACGCATGTACTGCACATGGCTTGTACTTATGTATGCAGGAAACGGAACCTGTTCTAGTTACTCAACTTCTGTACCGAAGCAATGAAGATATCGGGCGGGGGCTACCAATGATGTGAATTCACCTGTACGCATGTACTGCACATGGCTTGTACTTATGTATGCAGGAAACGGAACCTGTTCTAGTTACTCTATTTCTGTACCGAAGCAATGAAGATATCGGGCGGGGGCTATCGATGATGTGAATTCACCTGTACGCATGTACTGCACATGGCTTGTACTTATGTATGCAGGAAACGGAACCTGTTCTAGTTACTCAACTTCAGTACCGAAGCAATGAAGATATCGGGCGGGGGCTATCAATGATGTGAATTCACCTGTACGCATGTACTGCACATGGCTTGTACTTATGTATGCAGGAAACGGAACCTGTTCTAGTTACTCAACTTCAGTACCGAAGCAATGAAGATATCGGGCGGGGGCTATCAATGATGTGAATTCACCTGTACGCATGTACTGCACATGGCTTGTACTTATGTATGCAGGAAACGGAACCTGTTCTAGTTACTCAACTTCAGTACCGAAGCAATGAAGATATCGGGCGGGGGCTATCAATGATGTGAATTCACCTGTACGCATGTACTGCACATGGCTTGTACTTATGTATGCAGGAAACGGAACCTGTTCTAGTTACTCAACTTCTGTACCGAAGCAATGAAGATATCGGGCGGGGGCTATCAATGATGTGAATTCACCTGTACGCATGTACTGCACATGGCTTGTACTTATGTATGCAGGAAACGGAACCTGTTCTAGTTACTCAATTTCTGTACCGAAGCAATGAAGATATCGGGCGGGGGCTATTCAATGATGTGAATTCACCTGTACGCATGTACTGCACATGGCTTGTACTTATGTATGCAGGAAACGGAACCTGTTCTAGTTACTCAATTTCTGTACCGAAGCAATGAAGATATCATGTGAATTCACCTGTACGCATGTACTGCACATGGCTTGTACTTATGTATGCAGGAAACGGGTCAGTACCGAAGCAATGAAGATATCGGCGGGGCTATCAATGATGTGAATTCACCTGTACGCATGTACTGCACATGGCTTGTACTTATGTATGCAGGAAACGGAACCTGTTCTAGTTACTCAACTTCAGTACCGAAGCAATGAAGATATCGGGCGGGGGCTATCAATGATGTGAATTCACCTGTACGCATGTACTGCACATGGCTTGTACTTATGTATGCAGGAAACGGAAACTGTTCTAGTTACTCAACTTCAGTACCGAAGCAATGAAGATATCGGGCGGGGGCTATCAATGATGTGAATTCACCTGTACGCATGTACTGCACATGGCTTGTACTTATGTATGCAGGAAACGGAACCTGTTCTAGTTACTCAATTTCTGTACCGAAGCAATGAAGATATCGGGCGGGGGCTATCAATGATGTGAATTCACCTGTACGCATGTACTGCACATGGCTTGTACTTATGTATGCAGGAAACGGAACCTTTTCTAGTTACTCAACTTCAGTACCGAAGCAATGAAGATATCGGGCGGGGGCTATCAATGATGTGAATTCACCTGTACGCATGTACTGCACATGGCTTGTACTTATGTATGCAGGAAACGGAACCTGTTCTAGTTACTCAACTTCAGTACCGAAGCAATGAAGATATCGGGCGGGGGCTATCAATGATGTGAATTCACCTGTACGCATGTACTGCACATGGCTTGTACTTATGTATGCAGGAAACGGAACCTGTTCTAGTTACTCAACTTCAGTACCGAAGCAATGAAGATATCGGGCGGGGCTATCAATGATGTGAATTCACCTGTACGCAATGTTGCACATGGCTTGTACTTATGTATGCAGGAAACGGAAACCTGTTCTAGTTACTCAACTTCAGTACCGAAGCAATGAAGATATTGGGCGGGGGCTATCAATGATGTGAATTCACCTGTACGCATGTTGCACATGGCTTATACTTATGTATGCAGGAAACGGAAACTGTTCTAGTTACTCAACTTCAGTACCGAAGCAATGAAGATATCGGGCGGGGGCTATCAATGATGTGAATTCACCTGTACGCATGTTGCACATGGCTTGTACTTATGTATGCAGGAAACGGAACCTGTTCTAGTTACTCAACTTCAGTACCGAAGCAATGAAGATATCGGGCGGGGGCTATCAATGATGTGAATTCACCTGTACGCATGTACTGCACATGGCTTGTACTTATGTAATGCAGGAAACGGAAACTGTTCTAGTTACTCAACTTCAATACGGAAGCAATGAAGATATCTGGCGGGGGGCTATCAATGATGTGAATTCACCTGTACGCATGTACTGCACATGGCTTGTACTTATGTATGCAGGAAACGGAACCTGTTTCTAGTTACCTCAATTTCTGTACCGAAGCAATGAAGATATATGCGGGGGCTATCGATGATGTGAATTTCACCTGTACGCATGTACTGCACATGGCTTGTACTTATGTATGCAGGAAACGGAACCTGTTCTAGTTACTCAATTTCTGTACCGAAGCAAATGAAGATATATGCGGGGGCTATCGATGATGTGAATTCACCTGTACGCATGTACTGCACATGGCTTGTACTTATGTATGCAGGAAACGGAACCTGTTCTAGTTACTCAACTTCTGTACCGAAGCAATGAAGATATCGGGCGGGGGCTACCAATGATGTGAATTCACCTGTACGCATGTACTGCACATGGCTTGTACTTATGTATGTAGGAAACGGAAACTGTTCTAGTTACTCAACTTCAGTACCGAAGCAATGAAGATATCGGGCGGGGGCTATCAATGATGTGAATTCACCTGTACGCATGTACTGCACATGCCTTGTACTTATGTATGCAGGAAACGGGAAACTGTTCTAGTTACTCAACTTCAGTACCGAAGCAATGAAGATATCGGGCGGGGACTATCAATGATGTGAATTCACCTGTACGCATGTACTGCACATGGCTTTTACTTATGTATGCAGGAAACGGAAACTGTTCTAGTTACTCAACTTCAGTCAGTACCGAAGCAATGAAGATATCGGGCGGGGGCTATCAATGATGTGAATTCACCTGTACGCATGTACTGCACATGGCTTGTACTTATGTATGCAGGAAACGGAACCTGTTCTAGTTACTCAATTTCTGTACCGAAGCAATGAAGATATCGGGCGGGGGCTATCAATGATGTGAATTCACCTGTACGCATGTAACTGCACATGGCTTGTACTTATGTATGCAGGAAACGGAACCTTTTCTAGTTACTCAACTTCAGTACCGAAGCAATGAAGATATCGGGCGGGGGCTATCAAATGATGTGAATTCACCTGTACGCATGTTGCACATGGCTTGTACTTATGTATGCAGGAAACGGAACCTGTTCTAGTTACTCAATTTCTGTACCGAAGCAATGAAGATATATGCGGGGGCTATCGATGATGTGAATTCACCTGTACGCATGTACTGCACATTTCTTCTACTTATATGTAATGCAGGAAACGGAACCTGTTCTAGTTACTCAACTTTCAGTACCGAAGCAATGAAGATATCGGGCGGGGGCTATCAATGATGTGAATTCACCTGTACGCATGTACTGCACCATGGCTTGTACTTATGTATGCAGGAAACGGAAACTGTTCTAGTTACTCAACTTCAGTACCGAAGCAATGAAGATATCGGGCGGGGACTATCAATGATGTGAATTCACCTGCACGCATGTACTACACATGGCTTGTACTTATGTATGCAGGAAACGGAAACTGTTCTAGTTACTCAACTTCAGTACCGAAGCAATGAAGATATCGGGCGGGGGCCATCAATGATGTGAATTCACCTGTACGCATGTACTGCACATGGCTTGTACTTATGTATGCAGGAAACGGAAACTGTTCTAGTTACTCCACTTCAGTACCGAAGCAATGAAGATATCGGGCGGGGGCTATCAATGATGTGAATTCACCTGTACGCATGTACTGCACATGGCTTGTACTTATGTATGCAGGAAACGGAACCTGTTCTAGTTACTCAATTTCTGTACCGAAGCAATGAAGATATCGGGCGGGGGCTATCAATGATGTGAATTCACCTGTACGCATGTACTGCACATGGCTTGTACTTATGTATGCAGGAAACGGAACCTTTTCTAGTTACTCAACTTCAGTACCGAAGCAATGAAGATATCGGGCGGGGGCTATCAATGATGTGAATTCACCTGTACGCATGTACTGCACATGGCTTGTACTTATGTATGCAGGAAACGGAAACTGTTCTAGTTACTCAACTTCAGTATCGAAGCAATGAAGATATCGGGCGGGGGCTATCAGTCTAATGTAACGCAGTTCGTGTGCCGTAACAGATCTCTGTGACTGATGTAACAAACACACCTGAGACACAGGCATGGCAGTCTTACGTGCCTAAGAACTGGAATTGTCTCCTCTACGTGATACTAACTTGCAGAAAATTCTTGTTCTAAAATCAGCCAATGTTCTCGTAAATGTGTTTAGCTCTCTTATAGTTCAAGCCCGAAAACTCTCGTTGCACCAATATTCCACATAATTTTATATATTAAACTATTTCAAAGCATTCATAAACAACTTGATTTCAACAACGAGGAATGATCGATTTAAATGATTCTGGGCCAACATAATATGTATCAATTAATCTAGAATCATGGAAAATAATTAAAATAAAATAGTATTACCATTATGAGAAATAGTTTTAACAAACTATTTCGTTAAAAAGTATAGCAAGCCTGACTGGGGTAAACTTTGATTAGCTAACACCTATACTATAGCTAATAACTATACAAACATCTTGGTATATGTACTTACACTAACATACATGTATGCTTATCTTTTTCATTGTCAATAATCATAATTTTGAAAACCCAAATGACCATAAAATAAATAGGTCCAAACTATTCCTTTCAAGGGCATAGTCATGATTTCCAAGAGGGTTGGTTACCAGGTGGTTGCATATGTGGACAATGGAATAATCCTAGTAAAGCCTTTGATTATGAAGTATTATGTCAAGTAAAAATTACTTAATTAGCAACACATAACATATTTTTACATAACGTGAATTAATAAAAAAACAACTTTTTTTACTATATTTTAAAGCGTCACGTATGGGGACAATAATGAGCGAGCTGTATCCCCTCAACTTTTCTCTCTTTTACACTACTGGCCCCAAACAGTTCCAAGCGTGTTGAAAAAAAACACACATTTGCTGTGCATATTTCATTTACTTAGAAAACAATTAAAGTTCAAATTGAATCAAACAGATTAGAAATCCGAAATAGTTCTATTGTGCCAATGCGAAGTTTAAATGTACATGAAAAACATAATGCAATAGACCATGGTGCTAAGGAGAGAGATGTTTTCGTAAAAAAATAGACGGCGAAATGATTTATTGAAACAAACGAGTCTGCTGTTGAGTCAATAGCTCGCTTTAATGTCCATGTTCCGAGAAAGTGAGCAAAGTAGAGTCCCAAGACGAATTAACAGAGAATTTACTGATTCTAATTGTCACATGCGTATCAAGTAGATGTCAACCATAGACGAAAACCTCCAATTTCATATCATACTTGAAAATCTGTTATACACATAGTAAAGGTTCTTAGGCTGTACAAGCAGTTATATATCATTAGCAGTCTCGGTTTAGCATATGTTTAATTGAAGTTAGATATTTTCACAATAATGAGAAATGAATAGATTGGGGCAATTAGTTCGAGAAACGGAGAAACATAAAAAGAACTGAAATAAATATGCTATGGACACCATTTTTTAGGCAACTTCATTTAATGTAAGAGATAGCTATTAAAATGAATTATTGGAAAATGATACTGAAGAAACAAAATTTACAACCTACAAACATTAATACTCATAATAAAGGTCGTTGCTCTTTATAACATCTCAAGCTAACGGAGTAAAATTTTCCGAGCAGTCAGCTGGAAAATATCCATAGCAGGCTAAATAAACAAATAAGCAACAACAGGTCCTTTTTACTTGTTGATAACCCTTATGTCTTTGAGCGGGTTTTTCACAAAGGGTGCCTGTTAATCCAGCTAATCTCGCCTAAGTACAGTCTGTGCCGTGTGCGCGGTGTACAGTCACGTCAAAGTCTCGCTTCCAGCTACTCCTTACCCCCTTCCTCCCCTTTGTATACTTGTAATGAGTTCCCCTCCTGTCTGTACACTCTCTCGAAAATATGTTTTAAGAAATAATTAGGGCATTATAAAAGTGAAATTGTGAAAAAATGTTGGTTTTCATAGGCAGTGTGTGAAAAGACGAAAATGACTCTGAACTTACTTTGACTACATTTGGATGATTTTACTACATATCTTGTCTTGCACATTTTTGGCTATTTATCGAACAAAAACTATTTACATGTGTAATACATTAAAATGATAGACGATTTTGTAAACTGATTCCTATGAATGTGGAAATAGGAATGAATGCTTTATATAGATTCTCAATACCAGAGTTTTCAGATATATTTAATTGGATCTGAAAATGTATTAAATTTAAGCTATTCTGAATAGTATAAAGGCCGTATTGTAGTTCTATAATGCTCCCACCCAAGCTTTTAGAAACTCCACTTTCTCTCAAACTGTTAATGGAACATCCAACACAAATTCTTTGGTACTCAATTATTGTATACACCTTCTCAAACGAATTCTGTTCACTTTAACTTCTATAACCTGTTCGAAGAGCCGTGGAATCTGAAGAGTTATAGACCTTTAATATTATACTCAATCCAACTACCTGTCTGACGTGAATAATCAACTGACACATTTGTGTACATACACTAATTTAAACAAATTTGATCGTGTTGAAATAATTGAAATAATTAAAAAAATATGTTACCGTAATGAAATGTTTTAAAAATGAGACTTAATACGACATAAATTTATGGTTTGTTAATGCAGTGGAATCATGGTTTTTGTATATCACCTTACTCATACAATTTACAAAATACAAATACAAAGTAATGTTAGCAATACTATTTTATTAGTACACCATATTAGGACTCATGTTTTATTTTGGCATGATCCGACGTCATCTACGATCTACCGATCTACGTCACTCATTATTAATTCTTTAATTTACTGATTTTGCATACGTGTGTCTCATGATTTAAATAGACAAAAAAACTAAAGCATTTTCATAGAGATCAAACACCTGTAATGGTTGAAATGGTGTTTTAACCACAAGAAGAACTAGATTTTGTATCTTCTTAATGTATTAGAAAGATGAAATTTGACACATTTCTTATGCTCTAAACAAACAAATAAAATATTTTTCACAGTGCAAAAATATTTTATAAACTAACAGTTACCCGCGGCTTCGCACTCAATGTCGTAAACTTTGCACGTTTATAAGCATTGCTTGTTCCATTTAATTATATTTCAAATGCCAATGTTGAGCTTGCTTTCTTTGCACGATCAAAAAATATGTTAAAAAGCATATATTTATGGCTATTGTAATTTATTCCGGCCTTAGTATTTCTTCCATAAGTTGATTTTTCCTTGTTTCCCGATAAAAAAAGTATATCACAGATCAGAGATGCTTATTTCTGTCAAAAGACAACTAAGATGGATTTACAAAAGCTTTAAATCTATAATAAATGTAGACAGTAATTTTGTCTTTTATAGACTACCTAATACTTTGTACTTTACTTGAACTTTCTAATTACTAACGTCCAGGAATTTTTCAGAGGTCTGAAGGACCCATCACATGGGTGGAGTATATGAGTCGCGTTGGGTAACAGACAGTAGATAAAAATCTTTTTCTCAGTGCAGAACTTGAAGATCTCTTCGTTGATGTGAGATTTATGGCCATGTAAAAAAACTAGAACTGGCATCCTTACCTTGTTTTCTACTAGCTTTGGATAGAAAACATTTGCCATATACTCAAAGAATGTACTGCTCACCATCCAACCTGAATCACTTCTTCCCACTGAAAACCCTTCGGGAAGTGACTCCAACCCATCTCTTGTTACTCTTTTGTAAGGAAAAAGTATCATTAGGTCGATTACATCCCCGAATGCAGAAAAGGTGCATATAACAGTAATACATTGTTTTTCTGACCCAGGTGCCACCTCATAGAAAGTTTTGTACTTCTTTGGCCCCAAAACCTTGCCAGATTTAGGGCATGTGGAAACACCAGTTTGGTCCAAATTATATGTCCTCGTGGGATCTCTTAATATGTCCTCTGCACTTTCATCTTTTAAATACATTTCTAGTTCATTAAACCAATCACGTATTTGCTTTTCACTGGCGGAAACCCTAGCTTTTGATATTATTTCGGTATTTCTTTTTCCTATTTCGGGATGTCTCTTAAAAAATAATCCCACCCATTTTATTCCTGGTATACCATTAGTAAAAGGGGTTTTTTCTCTGTGTCCTTTACTATTTTTGGACTGTATCCTGCACTTTTGAAACTTGCATTGGGAACCCAAGCTTTGCTTTCCCTATTATCCATGCTTCTAATCTACCTTCCTCTTTATTATTTAAAAAAGATGGTGGACCCATTTTAATTACCATGGGATTGTCTATATGAAGCTTTTAATTAAGTCCCTTTGGAGATCCCATATTGTTTGGCAGCTTTGTTTGCAGATATTCTACCGCGTCTGACCTCGTCTAAAGCGTGTTGTAGTTGCTCTAATGTATAAGCGAACCTTACGTAACTCCTTTCCCACCCACTTCTTACATTGATACAACTCTTCATTCATCCGTGTTTTCTTCCATAGCTCTGAACTGAAAAAAACAATAAATTAGAATTTTATACCCGTATCTAATAAATGACCACCATTCACCTAGTAAATGACCGACACACTTTTAGACCCATAGGTCATTCATTGGATACATTGAAAATACTTTGTTTCTAGTTAGCTTTTGGTAGTCTATGAAGTGTATACTATTTTATTAACATCAGCTGAGCCAGAAAAAAACAACACTCGACCTAAACCAGTAAATGACCGAAATGGTTATGCAGTGGCTTTACTACAGGTTGAGATATAGTGTGTGACCGACATTAATATTACTTTTAGGTTAACCTTGCGATTCCCAAATTATGTTCAATCAAGAGCAAGACTGATGAATCATTGAGAAAACACATTATATTACATAATTAACACATTATAAGGAGTAATTATTAGCATTTAATCTCACTTTGCATGCACCAGCACTGTACTGGTGGCGAGAGAAAAGAAAAAAACCTGGCCCGTGCCGGCGCACAGCTGTGTACTAGTGTGTTGCCCGCGCGGTAATTTCAGGCGCTTCGACCCACAGCCAACCTCCGAATTGTTTATCCGAGCAATCGAGTTATTTTTTTTCAGTAATGTGGCATTCCTGCAGAGTGTGACTCATCTTAAATGTTAAATTTTATATACATAAAAGCACTAAATTTACATTATACCTATATGAACATTAGTAATTGTTATCTTAACAATAAAAAAAATCTTTAATTTCAGCAATTCATTCCTTTAATTATTGTTTGTTTACAACCACTGTAGAGCCTAATTATTAGAATTTGTTACAAACATAAATTTTGCTCAATTTTAATTGATCAAAAACAGTACCGACATTTAAATTATCTTATAAAACATAACAATTAGGCCGCAAATCAATCAAAACAGTGAAACAATAATGGAATTACGAAACAAGGCGCGGCAACATACTAGTAGTAGCGCCTGCAATTTTCATATAGGCCAGAATCCAGGTCTCTTCTTGTCTCTCGCCATCAGTAGTGTATGATCAATTCTTAGCCACGTGAAGACACTGTCCATTAGTGGTTCACTCAGGATCTGTAGTTTCCCTCCAAACACGACCAACTATACAGGAAGCATTGAAAACAAACCTAGACAGCTGTTCAGAGAAGTTTTGATTCATTATTTCTAATGTTCTGTTTATGATTTTTTTAAAATAAACGGTCATTCACTGGGGAGTGGTCATTCACTAGGTACTCACCCTACTCACCCTACTAAATATTCGATAAAAATGTACAGGTAAAGCTATGACTACTTTACATTTTTGTTTTTATATAAACTGAATAGCATTGATAAATTTTAGAAAATTTAGATCTGGAATTGGTACATTAGCTCAAACGAACAACTCAGCGAACTTTCATGTAGTATAGTTCTTGCGCACTGCATCAAAGGAGGTCTTCGGAGTCAAATTATGACCATCTTATGTTTTAGGATATTTTCTAAGGTAGATAAATGAGTACTTATCTAATTGTTGAAATCTAAAAAAGGCGTGAAAACTAATACTTAATCCTTAGAGCATTTACACACTCTAAATGTAAACAAATTGAAAATAGTGGTTGAATAAATTAAACATATGGTTGTGCTGTCACAAACAAATGTACACACAAAACTGTTGATTACACTTTACACGCTCTTTCAATTAATAGTTCTCAACTTTGGAGACCAAGATGGGATGTTTTGCTACTTTATAGACCACTGGGGCGTAGCCCGGAGGGATTTTCGAAATAAGATAGGTCTATATTAATACCAGGGACCGTAAGAATGTCCTTGTAAAATTTCTGTACAATCGGTAGAATT
Source organism: Homalodisca vitripennis (assembly GCF_021130785.1). Taxonomy (NCBI): domain Eukaryota; kingdom Metazoa; phylum Arthropoda; class Insecta; order Hemiptera; family Cicadellidae; genus Homalodisca; species Homalodisca vitripennis. The sequence continues at coordinate 60,101,778 of NC_060207.1, forward strand.
TTTTAAGAAAAAAAAAAACGATGACACTAATGCATTTATAATATTATTAGGATGAAAATCAATCCATGAATACTAAATGAATGCTAAGCGCTAATCTCGAGAATGGCTGGACCAATTCGAGTAATTCTTTTTTCATATATCTATTGAAGTCCGAGGAAAGTTTTGATGGAAAGAAACGTAGACAAAGTTTTCAGGAATATTTCAGAATTCAGGAAAATAATTATAATATTTACGACATGTAACCCAAGTTACCTCACACTAAACAGCTGTTGAAACTTTTAGCTGAAGTTTACCAAAGAGGCAAAAAAAGTTTGTTTACATTTAAATTTAAAAACATATTAAATAATTATTATAGTAGTTTGTGGTTTCCTATTTTGTGATCTAATTCTGATTTGTCAATTACATAATTAAGAATAGTCTGGATTTGAGGGGTATTAAAAAAGTGCAGCATTTTTTTTTAGTGCCAATACAGTTACGTATTTTATGGAACTCCCATTCTTTTGTTACAATTACATTTATGGAGTGAGTTGTACATATAAAGTTAATGGACAAAGGTGTGAATGTTTGCATATGAAGTAATCTAAACTGGTTGGCTCCCTTGACATTGTGTATGGCTATTTTACTGTAGTTAAAGGAAAAGCAAAGGGATGGCCCACTCTTCCCCTTATATGAGAAGCAAAACACAAGCGACGGAAGCAGGTATTTTTTAACTAAAGTAGTTTTTTAAGCTCATGTATGAACATGTTTTCTTGATGGGGGTAAAACAAATCAAAATCACTTATAGATTACCAGAAACATCATAGACCGGAAATGGACGGTTTTTCATCTAAATTGGATTCCAAAACCTATAATAAATGTATTTATATATCTCTGATTTTAGTAAATATATATTTTCTTTAATGGGAAAACCAAACTCTAACTATGACACCTGAAATATCTTAGACCGGAATTAGATTATATTTATTTATATATATTCTTGATGAGGACTACAAAGCAAACTCAAATGTAGAACCAGAAATAAAATAGACCCAAGTGAAATTAAACGGATGGGTCTGATACCTTTTGACCTCAGTAAACGATATATTAGTTGTATGATATACCTCCTTCACTAGGACAAAAGGAAAAACTCAATGCCACTTTGAATATCATAGACCGGGGACAGATTACAAGTCTGCTGGTAGTAGACATGTTTTGAGCTAAGCAGGTTTTGAAAACAAATATGTGTCAGGATTTCTTGATAAGATACATAAATTAGGCGATGTTAATTTAATCGGCCTTAAATAACTTATAGTAACTAATAACTAACGTTTTTGACCGCAGTAAATGTTTATTCATTTGTAAGTTATATATTTATTTCATCGGGACAAAAGGATAAACTATAAGTGACACTAGAAAAATCTTAATCTTAAATTGCCAGGAGATTAAATTAAAAGAAAC